>NC_090781.1:2955000-2962500 GCF_040054535.1 Antennarius striatus | reverse complement strand
GCTAGTCAGCCCTAACTTATACAACAACAATTATTACTTTTCTCTGGGATCAATTTCATTTCATCATTCAATCAATTCATTCATCAAACTTTTATTACATACAACTTTAGCTCATAAAACAACTTGACTCGTCTGTCTTTCCTTCCAAACGCCCTCTGCTGGCGGGGGGACAGAAAAAGCTTACGGCACCTGGTATTCCCAGGCGGTCTCCCATCCAAGTACTAACCAGGCCCGACTCTGCTTAGCTTCCGAGATCGGACGAGATCGGGCGTGTTCAGAGTGGTATGGCCGTAAGCAACTATGCTGGTCAAAAAAACCCTATATAAAGGTGGCATGGCACACACATAGCTTGCTTCAATACATACATACATGCATAGATGTATAGATGCATAGATAGATAGATAGATAGATAGATAGATAGATAGATAGTGTTGGAATTATATCTTTTTATAATTATATCTTTTTATGTTATGTTGGAATTATATCTTTTTATGTTATGTTGGAATTATATCTTTTTATGTTGAAAGTTACTGAGCTTAAAGTTCATCTTAGGTCACATCACGTGACAGTTAGAACTGCTGACTTATGCTAAATTGCTTGCACAGCTAGTCGAGCAGAAACTCTTGCAAGGCCGTCTTCCGCTTTCTTCTCTGATAATTGGCGTATATCTTCTTAGATAATTGCACAGCTAGTCGAGCAGAAACTCTTGCAAGGCCGTCTTCCGCTTTCTTCTCTGATAACTGGCGTATATCTTCTTAGATAATTGGCGTATAGCTACGATAGTTTTCATGACCTGTCTGCTTATCACCTCTTGCCAGGCCGTCTGCAAGGCCGTCTTCCTCTTTCTTCTCAGATAATTGGCGCACCATGACATCACCTGAATGTAGCCCACTGTCTTGCCTGCTATCTTGCAGCTGTTGTGATACCAGGTGAACCCCGCCTTCTGATGTGCATAAAATCCATGTGCTGCAAGTGCATCCTCGCACTCTGCAGGAAGTAATCTCCCATGAGACAAAGTGCCGAGAATATTCTCTTTGCAATTGAAAAATAAACTTTGAAGCTTCGACATTTCACTGAGTGTTTTGTTTATTTAACTCTGTTCAGAAATTGTCCACAACCAAGAGAAAACGAACACGAAGCTGGAGGACCAAGGGTCTTTAGGACCATATTATTTGGCTCCACTTCAACATTTGGTGACCCCGACGTGATCTTGGCTGGACTCCTGCCGGACAGAGACAACTCCAAAGGGTACCCCGACTTGTAAGGTAAGAGGAACTTTGCCTCTTAGGGCCTTGTCTCTGCCTGTCAGTATAAGGTTAAAATCTGTCTTTCCCTATTTGGAAAACGTTCTAGAATCATTGACTCGAACACCAGTGATTTGATTTAATAGACGTCTTTTTGTGAATGTCGAACCGGACGCTGTTTGGATTGATCGGTCTTTTAATTATACTTTGTGTCAGCGTCTGGTGGTTCTTACACCTAAATTATTCTTACAGTAAGAACACTCAACTAGGTTTACAGACGTTCAAACCTAGTTGTTTTAATGCTGCGGTTGCTCAAAGAGTTTGTGGGGTTGCCCCAGCTGATGACATTAGGCTGTAGAGGTTAAAGCAAACTATTGGCTAAAAACGTCTGGTAAATTCTTCCATAACTGAGTAGACTGAGAGGATTGTCTGGGACATCCTGCGCGCTAGAGATTTTGCGTCTGGGACGCCCGTCTGGGAATATTAGTGAAACGATCCGGGATCGTGGGTCGAGTGATACTGAGTTCCGTGTTGAGGTTCTCGGAGGAAACGACGCCGAATTTTCTTAACTAAATTGGGAAAAGGCCTAATAGAATTTACAATGGAAGGTGAATTCGATCGGGAAACAGACTGGTTCAACTGGAACTTAATTCCAGACGACCCAGATGGTGCACCATTAGAAAATCAAGCAAAAATTGCTATTTTAGTGGCATCCGAGGGACTGCCCACAAAGATCCGCAGTAAGACGGAGTCTGAAATGAAAGATTGGTTTGAAGATTGCTGTAAAAAAGGATGGTTACCACCGCTAACATCCAAAAAATCATTCGTCTTACTGATGAAAGAGGTTGAAAAAGCATGCATTAAAAAGTTAAATGTACTGGCCACAACTGTCTCTGCAACAAATAGAATCAGTATTCCAGGAAGGCGGGCACGAGAGTCATATGTAAAGGTGGAAAAAGTTAAGTCACATGTACGATTGCTGTCAATGGGAGGATCAGTCAGAGTAAGTAGACAAGAGGTCAAAGAAAAGTGTGCGTGGAATAATCCTGACCCGCCTCCTTATCTGGGGGAGAATTTTGCATCTGTTTTTTCCAAAACTAACCCGTTTGCCAGTAATCCTTATGCAGAATTACAACAGACTCTGACTCTGACTCAGACCAAACCAGACCCGCCGTCACTACACTTCCAGGCACCAGTCTGGAACATCACCAGCGGGAAACTGCACATGGATCAGACCGCCCCATCCGCGCCCACACCCGCGACTGAAGGTAAAGTGGTACCGGAACATGTCAGAATCATGGCCGCGCCCTGTGAACGAGCTAACAAACAGCTTAAAGATGAGTTTGAAGAAATCCTCAGGACCAGTAAAACTTATCCGGACCTGAGGCTTGCCCTGAGTGAGTTCAAGACGGAGCTGCTGCGCAGAGGGAATGCCTCCCGCAGCGTCAGAGACGAACTCCGTCAGAGGGTCCTACAAGCAGAACAAGAAGCGGAGGAACACTTCAAGACGTCACTCAAACATCATGAGGTATCATTTGACAACGAACAACATTCCACTTTACAGAAACAGGTGGCTGCACTTCAGGAACAGCTCTGTCGCCTCTCTTCCCGAGTGGAACCTCCCGTCTCCGCTCTTCCCCTCCCTTCTCTCCCTCCCCGGCCTCCAGCAGCGGAACCTCCCGTCTCCGCTCTTCCCCTCCCTTCTCTCCCTCCCCGGCCTCCAACCCCGCCTCCCTGTCAGCCCACCTCAGAGGGACCTGTGACTCGATCCAGAGCCGCTGTACAAGCTCCATTGATGGATACAGTGGACCCCAACTCCGGACGGCGTGTTGCCGTCTACCGCCCTTTCCCTGCAGCAGATCTCAATGCCATGCTTCAGACATTGCCACCTATTTCATCGGGGGGACGCAATTGGTTTGCATCCGTGCAGCGTCAGGCTATGGGCCACGACTTGTGTGGTGGTGACATGCAAATGATTTTAACTAAAGTATGTCCTTTGTCTATCTTACCACAGGTTCTAGAGGAAACAGGGGTGGGTCGTATGGCTAAAGATGAACCTCTAGACCACGAAAATTTGGACCGCATTGACGTAGGTCTTAACGCACATTTCCCTTTGCCTCTGTGTGCTGTCCATGACATGGTGTTCACTCCAAAAGTTGGAGAGGACGCGACTACTTACGTTGATCGGGCCAAAACTGAATATCACATTAAAACAGGTTTTCTACATAATACTTCGCCTTTCCATGACTCAGTCTTTCGAGCTTCCATTTTGAAGGGGATTCCCAAAACAGTGGTTACCGCCATGGAAAACATACCAGATCTGGCTGAAATGACGGATGACCGGTGGTGTTCCTGCCTGAGACACTTTCTGAGGAGACATGCCAAAGAAAAAGATACTAAGGTAGAAAAACATCAAACTGCTGTTTCTCAATTGACCGTCATGCAGATCCAGGACATCAAGAAGAAAGAGGACTCTGTTTCCTCTCCTGCCTCTGCTCTTCCACCTGATGATGCAGATAGAATGATGTATCAGTCGGGGCCACGATCTTGGGGTGGGGCTGACACTCAACATTACGTATGTTTCCGCTGTGGCAGAGAAGGTCATTGGGTCAAAGATTGCCCCGAGAGGCCCCCACCTAGGGGGCGTGGTCGTGGATTCCAACGCCCTCGTGGACGTGGCAGAGACATGGGACGGTGGCAGTCTCTAGATCGGCAGCAGTACCAACAGCGCCGCCCAGTGGACTCCAACCAAGGTTCGCCCGTCCCGAATCGCCAGCGTCTGCCCCCTGGTGAACAGTTCTCACAATGAAGATGCCCTGAACCCACGGACATAGGCATGCAGGAGCCTATGATCACCATTACGGTAGGAGGAGTGTCAACTCCTTTTATGGTTGATACTGGTGCCCGTTATTCCACCATCCAACGGCTTCCTCCTGGCGCCTATGTCACCAATGACGTAATTCCTTTAGTTGGGTTCAAGGGTGAAGAAATTGCCCTGCCAAAGACTTCCTCCATTTTGGTTTCTGCACACAACCAGTTATTAACTCACTCCTTTATCCTGGCTCCCTCCAGCCCTGCCAATCTTTTAGGGCGTGATTTAATGTGCAAGTTGTGTCCTTTGATAAAGTGTTCTGCCGACGGCCTGCAACTGATGTTTCCGGATGGATCATCCCGACTGTGCCTGTCTGCCACCAACCCCGTCAACACCATGTTTCCGGTACATGCCAAAGTTGCTGTGGTGTGCATGTATGCTGACATCTTTTGGGTTGTGATGGACACTGATGCTGGACAGTGGACTCCTGTTGAGACTTTCTGGACAAAGTGGTCGCCCTGGGTCCGTCACCTACGCCCCTATGATCTGGTCTCTGACGCTTTGCATTGTACTCTGTATTATGACAGGATGGAAGACACAATTTTCCTGGGAGCCTTCCAGGAGGTGGAAGGACTCCCGTGGGATCTCTCTCTCCAAGATCTCTACGTAGGACCTCAGGGTGTGGCTTGGGCCGTATCCTTGACGCCCAAACAGCAGAAGTGGTATCGTATGGATGATCCTCCAGATCCTTCGATGCCGCCTTGCTATCCTCATGTCTCCTTGGCTGTCTCCCCAAAACACACACAGAAAGATCTGGGTCCCTTCGTGAAAGCTTGCATCGATGCTGATGATTGGAAGCCGACATTCTACTCTGGTTTGCACTATTCTGCATCTCTTGACTCATATCGCATTTTGTCTCCAGAATTTGTGATCCCTTCCGTCCTAGAACACAGCGTCCTGGACAGGCACCATGGCAGAGAAACATCCGACAGCGATTTGGCACCTGCGCTGATTGACTCTCTTCCCGACTCCCTCTGGACCCAGGGTCCTACGGATGTCGGTCGTTGTGACGTCACGCCAGTCACGTTTCAAATGAAACCGGGTCCCATTTGGGTTCCTCAATATCCGGTTCCTGCGAAGGGTAAGGCCGGTGTAACTGAGACCATAAACGGGTTGCTTGAAGCTGGTGTGCTTGCTCTAATTGAAAGCTCTCCTTTTAATACACCCATTCTCCCTGTAGAAAAGAAAGGTACAGGCAAATGGAGGATGGTCCATGATTTGAGAGCTATAAATGCTGCAGTCACCACTCCCACCCTTCCGGTCCCGAACCCTCATGCTGCACTCTCACTGTTGTCGCCCTCTCACACTCACTTCACTGTCATCGACTTGGCTAATGCTTTTTTCAGTATTCCTCTTCATCCATCCATGAAACCTTATCTGGCCTTCACCTGGGATGGAAGGAGATACTCCTACAACTGTCTGCCCATGGGGTTCCTCCTTTCTCCTGGTCTCTTCAACGTCCATCTTCGTGAGCTTCTGAAACCTTTGTCTCTTCCGCCCGGTGTGCTCCTCGTCCAGTACGTCGATGACCTCCTGGTTGCGGCTCCATCAGAGCAATCCTGTCTGGACACGACTCACTCTCTGCTCCTTCGTCTCCATGAAGTAGGCCTTAAAGTTTCTAAATCCAAAATTCAAGTTGCCAGAACTCAAGTCTCTTTCCTTGGTCGCTGTGTATCCCGGATGGGCACAGGCCTCTCCTCCTCGCACAGAGAAGACATTTTACACTCTGCTCGTCCATCTACCGTGAAGCAAATGCTAGCTTTTCTGGGGTTGTGTAACTACTCTCGCCATCATGTTGTTGACTTCTCAGAGTGCACGCATCCTCTCCGTGCTATGGTCAAGGAAGTCGGCATGCGGAACCTTTCAGCCGCTTTGGCCTGGACTCCGGACGCTGATGCTGCCTTTTCTCACCTTAAGGCATGTTTGGCCTCTGCTACATCTCTTTCCATTCCTGACTACAATAAGATGTTTTTCCTCGATGTGGCTGAAAAAGCAAGCAGTGTTTCTGCTGTGCTTTTTCAAAAGGGGGATAGAGGAGAACGAAACGTCTGTATGTATGTCTCAACACCATTGGACAATTATGAAAAACGCCAAACGCCCTGTTCATCTTTTGCCTCAGCACTAGCTAGGTTGGTCCAGAAAACTGCCCACGTGGTACTTCATCATCCACTGACCATCAGAACTGGACACAGCACTGTCCAATACATCACAAGCCAATTCTTCACCATGACTGGAGGACGCCAACGCAAGATTGAATCGGTCATCACTCAACCACACATCATCTTCATCCATGAAGGGATCAATATGGCTGATGGTCTGATTGAAGGTACCCCACACTTTTGTACAGAAAAAGTCCAAGACGACACAAAACTCAGAGATGACTTGTACGAACAGCCATTGACTAACCCCGACATGACGTTGTTCACCGACGGATGTTGTTTTAAAGGCATGGATGGCCTGCAATCAGGTTTTGCCATAGTTCAACATCAAAACGACGATTTTGAGACAGTTAAGGAAGTCAGACTGGACGGACCACAGTCAGCACAGAGAGCTGAAATCCTAGCAGTCGCAGAAGCTCTAGGACTCGCAAAAGACCAAACTGTAAATATCTACACTGATTCTGCTTATGCTCATTTGGTTGTACATACTGCATTAAGTGAATGGCAACGGAACAATTATCAGACAGCAACAGGAAGTCCAATTAAACACCTGAAAGAGGTAATGCATCTCCAGGAAATGCTGATGTTGCCAAAAGCTGTTGCTGTTATCAAGTGTCCAGGTCATTCCAGAAAAAATGACCTGATTGCAAATGGAAACGCCGCAGCAGATGCAGCTGCTAAAAAGGTGGCAGGTTATCAGCCAGCACTCCAACTCTCGGTGAGTGACAAAGAAATTGATTGCAAAATAACGAATGATGTGATCCGAGAGTGGCAGGTGAAAGCTAGCCCAGAAGAAAGGAGTTTGTGGAAGGCAAAAGGGGGTGAAAAGAATGATGAAGGAATCTGGAACAAAGAAGGTAAACCTGTGCCGCCTCAAAAACAATTGAAAGTTTTGATTCAAGAAGCCCATGGACCATGCCACGTAGGCACGGACGAAACACTGAGACGTCTCTGTGGCTGGTGGCATCCGTTCATGAGAACAATTGTGAAAAGTGAACTGCAGGACTGCAGTGTTTGCAATAGGCATAATTGCCTGCCAACAACTAAACCACCTCCAGGGGTGCAGGACCAGGAAGTGACAGCACCTGGTCAGGTAATTTCAATGGATTTTACCGACATGATCCAATCGGTTAATGGGTATCGATACCTGTTAGTGATTGTTGACTCTTTTTCAGGATGGCCTGAGGCTTATCCATGCAGAGCAGAGACAGCAGCTTCTGTAGTG
>NC_090781.1:2912500-2932500 GCF_040054535.1 Antennarius striatus | reverse complement strand
CTTGCAGAGCCTTGCATCATCCTATATTTTACCTGGGTTTGTATTATTCTTTTGAAAATTGTCCAAACAGAAATCAGTTTATTGTCATAATGTGCTAGATTTCGCCTTGATTTAATCGCCCATCTGGCATGGCTTAAAAGAAATCTGCAAAACTCTGCATTTTTGACTCCACTCTCTGTCCAGACACCAAAAAGAAAAAAGATTTCCCAAGAATCTCTGTCATTCCATACCAACCCCAACTTCTCAATCAAGCAGCGTTTCAACAAACCAAAAAATTCACACAATTCAGTACATTTCACATACATATGCATAAGGTCTTCATCTTCCACACCACACACATCACACTCTCTGCCAACCTCCCTGTCCAGTTGATGCAGGATCACATTAGTAAAAATCTTGTTGTGTCGAAGTTTGAAATCATGATCCTCTGCTTCAATGCTATTACTTTTTACTTTCCATTTCTCCCAGATTTTATTCTCATCCAGATTTGGAAAAACCCTGCTCCAGTAGGGCAAAGAGGCCGGCTTCTGCCATACTTTCATCAGAAAAAGGTCATACAAATGTTTGCACACTATCCCACAAAAGTATTTCAACTCTCCCCTGTGAACATATGTCAAAGTAGGAAAGTCACTTCTCCTGTCTAACACGGCAGCAGATATGATTAATGATTTCCACGTTTGTGGAATGCTTTGTAATATAGCTTGATAATAATTCGAAATTACTGTAAACCTTGCGTCATGATTAATTTCTTTTACACCATCATATATTACCTGGTTCGGCAGAAAACCTGGCATAACTTCATACATTACATCTTTTAATTGTACAAAATTTGCTTTCAACATATTCGCATTGTATAACATTTTCCCTTCCGTTCTGATATATTTATTCAGAAAAATTGGTAGCTCTTTTACCGTGTTTAAAGAATGTACTGTGTACTGTAAATGTTCCATAAATTCTGCCTGAGCGCACAGGACTTCCTTGTAGAAAAGTGGGAGTTCTGCCATCATTGGTTTTTTCAATGTCATCAACAGCACATAATCACCAATTCTCATCACTCTATTCAGAAAATACCCCATTAGACACTTCCACCCATAATCTGTATCGTCATACAGATATTTTTTAATATATTTGATCCTAAATGCTTTCTTTTTACTGTCTATGTCCACCAATTTTAAACCCCCTTCCTCATATTTACCTATTAAAGTTTTCCTTGCTATTTTCCCCACTGTAGTCCCCCAGATGAATTTTGTCATCATTTCATGCATACGATTCACAACCCACAAGGGTAAATCAACTACTGCTAAGGCATAATTGAGTTTAGACAGTATTAAATGATTTAAAACCACTACCTTTCCGTTAATTTTAAGATCTCTCATCCTCCACCAATGTAGAACTGCCTCTATTTTTTTTAATATGCCTGTCCATGTTTCATCCCTTGCAGCTAAACTATCCACACCAATAAATGTACCCAAAATTTTTACATGTTTCGGCTGTACTTTCAATGATAGATCTGTTTGAGGCGGACTGTCCATATTAATGAATAGCATTTCCGATTTTTGCAAATTTATGCGAGAGCCTGATGCTTTACCATACATTGCAATTAAGTCAATTGCTCTATATACACTGTCTAAATCTCTGACTAGTAGCGTCGTGTCATCCGCAAATTGTTGGATCAAAACCTCCCCTCCCCCTGGTAACTCAATCCCTTTTACATGTGAATCCGTTTTTAATAACGTGCTCAAAGATTCCACCACAATAGAATATAAAATTGATGACATCGGACACCCCTGCCTGACGGATCTGTGCAGTTGAAACTCATCAGTAATCATTCCATTCACTTTAACTCTACCTGTTGCTGTGCTGTACAATAATTTCAACCATGCTATCATCCGATCTCCAAAACCTAACCTTTCCAGCACCCTAAACATAAATTTGTGTTCAACCCTGTCGAAAGCTTTATTGAAATCTAGAGATGCGATAATACCTTTCTGTTTAGTTATTTTTAAATACTCCACTGTGTCCCTTATTGTGCTTATGATGTCAGATGCCTCTCTACCCGGTATACTATAAGCTTGCGTTGGTGCTATTATTGTGTGTATGACCTGTTTAAAGCGGTTTGCGAAAATTTTCATTAATATTTTATAATCTGTGTTCAAGAGTGTGATTGGTCTATAGTTAGCTAAATTACTTTTCTCCCCTTTCTTAAAAATCAAAGTTATAATGCCCAATGTCATTGATTTTGAAACCATCTTCTGACGAGCTATTTCTTTGTACACAGTTAACAGTATTGGCATTAACACTTTTGCAAAAACCTTATAAAAGTTTGCCGTTAGCCCATCACTGCCTGGACTTTTATTCGAGACCAAACTCTTTATTGCCATTTCTACTTCTTTCTCTTCTATTTCCCGATCACAAAATGATTTATCACTATTAGACAGTTTGACCGTCATTTTTGTCAGAATTTCTCTCGTTAAGATGTCGTCTGAACCGTTTGATGTAAAAAGAGTCTGATAGAAGTTGTACACAGTTTCTATCATTTCTCCCAAACTTGACGTCATATTTCCTTGTCCATCTTCTAAACAATTGATATAGCACTGTTCTTGCTTGCTTCGTTCCAGGTTCAAAAAAAATCCCGTGCTCTTTTCTCCCTCCACCGCATATTGCGCCCTACTCCGCACAATTGCCCCTTCACATTTTCTTTTTTCAATAGTTTTTAATTCTTCATATAGAGCCCCCAACCGTTCTTCATCAACATTATCCTGTCTGTTCAACATTTCAATTTCAGATTTTATTCGGTTTTCTTTTTGATGTTCTTTGAAGCTCATCCTCTTGGAAAAGTGAATGCTCTTCTTCTTAATTCTCACTTTCAAATCCTCCCATCCCTCCACCACAGCCGTCTTAAAAAAAGGTTGTGAGACGGTAGTCTTAATAAGTGTCTCTATACAGTTTATGAAGTTCTCATTTTTCAACAGTGTAGCATTTAGATGCCACAAACCCCCTCCCTTCCCTCTTTTCAGTTTCCCCAGTTTCACCAACAAAAAAGCATGATCACTCAGGAAAGTGAAGTCATAATGCGCCGTATGAAAATAATGTAAATGTCTCTGTTTAATCAAACATAAATCAATCCTGCTTCTGCGCAGAGAACCTTGCACAGTCTGAAGTCTGGAGTAGGTTCTCGCTAGTGGATTCTCATTTCTCCATAAATCCAACCATTCCTGCTGTAACATAAAATTCCTGAGAATTGTTCTTGAGGTATCGTTTTTAAATTGTCCAGTTTCATGTCTGTCCAGCATGCATAACTTGACATTGAAGTCCCCCATGATAATGTCACTGTTACTTGCACTCCGATATAAGTCTTTGAAAAAAACAGAACGTTCGCTCTCAACATTAGGAGCATAGATGTTCATTAGTTCAAAAGTTTGTTCTTCTACAGTGAATTTAATTTTTACCCACCTCCCTTCATCGTCACCCTTTACGAAAGTGGCGTTTATGTCTCTGTTATTTACATTAACCAAAATACTCACCCCCCTCGCTCTACTTGTGCCGTAGCTCGAAAAAATTTGTCCGCGCCAGAGAGACTGCACTTGTGCTTCGACAACCGCGTCCCAGTGCGTCTCTTGTAAACATATAATGTTTGCCTTGCACAAAGTGATCAGTTTCTCAAATTTCTCAATCTTCCTCAGTCCATTTATATTTATGGACGCTAGTTTCATAGTCACCTATGCACTAACTCCAAAGAATATGTATATATATATATATATATATATATATATATATATATATATATATATATATATATATATATATATATATATATATATATATATATATATATATATATATGTACCTCATCAGTAGAACCAATTTCATGTCTTCTTGTCTTTTTTGTTTCTCCTTCCTCTATTCCTTTTTTGACTCAAACCCTCCCCATCCTTTTCCGCCATATGTTCCCCTACCCCGTGTGCAGTATCACCTGCTATTACCCCCTGTTCCATGTCTCCACAGCCACCAGTGTTCCGGAGGACACTACGACTGCGTCCCCTCCGATGTCCGCTATCCTCCGGTTCTGCGTCCCCTCTCCGCTCCGCCATCTCACTCCCGTCTTTCCGTGTTGGTCGTTCCACGACCGCGGTTGCCTCTGCTACTCCATCACCGTCATTCTTCTCCCGGTCACCGGCATTCGTCCCCTCCTCCGACTCTCTTCCCTCGTCGTCCGTCTCCATCACACTGGAGGAACCCTCGTCCTCCTCCACGGTGTCCTCCTTCTCCTCCTTCTCCTCCGCCCTCACTCGCTCCTCTGTGTCCTTCTCCGTCGTTTCTCCACACTCCCGGGCATAGTGTCCCTGCTTCTTGCAGCGGAAGCAGAAGAACTCCGGACATTCACGCAAGATGTGTCCTGGTTGCAAACACAACCGACACACCTTTAATTGTTTATCATGTAGTACTCGAAAATACTCGGAACCCTCCAGTGTGTCAAATTTAGTACTATAAGGCAGGGACGAGATAGCATCAGGAAATTTCACTTTGAGAAAACGAGTACCATCCAAAATTTCCGTGCCAGTCCATTTCCTTCGTCTGATGTCCGACGCAGGTTCCACTCCCCATTGAAACAGCTTGTCCCGAATTTGTCCATCAGTTATGTAGAGTGGCAAGTTTAGAAAGGACACCACTCTTGTGTCCTTAATCAGTTCCGTAGCCACCACCCTCGAGTTTCCTATCTTGAAACCATCTAATAGTCTTTCTTTGCCTTTGGCATTTCCCATGGTGAGTTCCCACCTCCCTTCTGCCTTTGCCCGGCAGCCCAACACTCTGCCACAGGTGAGCTCCACCGCCTTTAGTAAGGCCATCATCGCTATTTTCACCCCACCTTCAACTTCCACGTTCACCACCAAGTCTTTTGTGGCAAAATTCCGGTGCTTAACTGAATCACTGGCATCATCGTCTCCCACCGTCTTCCTCGCCATCTCTCCCCGGCGTCGACCCTGCCTGAGGGTCTCCATCGCTCCCGCTTCTCCATCCTTTGCCATCACCCGTCGTCTGTCACCTGCCCCACCTTCTCCGACTGTCGTCCCATCTTTTCTCCCCTCTCCGCACACCTCAGATGGACATGAGTCTCTCCACACTCTCAGCCCGTTTATTTCCATGGTCCCACTCGTCGGCTCTTCCGTCACCCGATCCATGTCTACAGCATCCGTTCGACTTAACTTTGCCGACACAAAGCAAACCCCCTGGCAGCCTTCGCTGCTGGGGGAGACAGCGAATTCTTTAGTATCAATCAGTCGTCGTTTTCTACTACATACAACAATATTCAAACTTCCTCCTTCTTCCTCAAACATAGGCGTTGGCGTGCACCGAATCCGTATACACCCTAGGTGGGCGTGTTCAGAGTGGTATGGCCGTAAGCAACTATGCTGGTCAAAAAAACCCTATATAAAGGTGGCATGGCACACACATAGCTTGCTTCAATACATACATACATGCATAGATGTATAGATGCATAGATAGATAGATAGATAGATAGATAGATAGATAGATAGATAGATAGTATTCATACAAAAGTCATTGCTAGTCAGCCCTAACTTATACAACAACAATTATTACTTTTCTCTGGGATCAATTTCATTTCATCATTCAATCAATTCATTCATCAAACTTTTATGACATACAACTTTAGCTCATAAAACAACTTGACTCGTCTGTCTTTCCTTCCAAACGCCCTCTGCTGGCGGGGGGACAGAAAAAGCTTACGGCACCTGGTATTCCCAGGCGGTCTCCCATCCAAGTACTAACCAGGCCCGACTCTGCTTAGCTTCCGAGATCGGACGAGATCGGGCGTGTTCAGAGTGGTATGGCCGTAAGCAACTATGCTGGTCAAAAAAACCCTATATAAAGGTGGCATGGCACACACATAGCTTGCTTCAGTACATACATACATGCATAGATGTATAGATGCATAGATAGATAGATAGATAGATAGATAGATAGATAGATAGATACATAGATAGATAGATAGATAGATAGATAGATAGATAGATAGATAGATAGATAGATACATACATAGATAGATAGATAGTATTCATACAAAAGTCATTGCTAGTCAGCCCTAACTTATACAACAACAATTATTACTTTTCTCTGGGATCAATTTCATTTCATCATTCAATCAATTCATTCATCAAACTTTTATTACATACAACTTTAGCTCATAAAACAACTTGACTCGTCTGTCTTTCCTTCCAAACGCCCTCTGCTGGCGGGGGGACAGAAAAAGAAAAAGCTTACGGCACCTGGTATTCCCAGGCGGTCTCCCATCCAAGTACTAACCAGGCCCGACTCTGCTTAGCTTCCGAGATCGGACGAGATCGGGCGTGTTTTTTTTTTTTGTCTTTTATTATGAAAATATATTTGTATAAAAACAATATATATTTTTGATTTACAGAATACTTGACAAACAGAAAAAATAACAAGAAGTTCTTAACTTACCAAAACATATTACATTTGTTCTCATACACAAATCAAAAAAACCAGAGTATTTCAATACATCATCATAACAACATAAATTTCCAGTGATATTAATTTGAAAGAGCTCCCTTTCTGAAGGAAAAGATCAACACTCCCAAATAGGCCTACTACATTTGAAATAATGTAGGTACTTACCATTAAACGAGAACAATCCTCCAAAAGACAAAATAATTCTATACCCAAAGAGAATTTCAAAACTACATTATGCTAGCAAAAAAATACATTCCTAAAAAAAACTTTTCGACATTAGTCAAGGATTCCCCACTATGTTACAAAAATACTATTATCCCTACCAATTCCACACAATCTCTCCCCCCTTTTTACAAACCAAAAGAGAGTTACCTTTGGTAAAGAGTGGAGCCAAACTTGCAGAGCCTTGCATCATCCTATATTTTACCTGGGTTTGTATTATTCTTTTGAAAATTGTCCAAACAGAAATCAGTTTATTGTCATAATGTGCTAGATTTCGCCTTGATTTAATCGCCCATCTGGCATGGCTTAAAAGAAATCTGCAAAACTCTGCATTTTTGACTCCACTCTCTGTCCAGACACCAAAAAGAAAAAAGATTTCCCAAGAATCTCTGTCATTCCATACCAACCCCAACTTCTCAATCAAGCAGCGTTTCAACAAACCAAAAAATTCACACAATTCAGTACATTTCACATACATATGCATAAGGTCTTCATCTTCCACACCACACACATCACACTCTCTGCCAACCTCCCTGTCCAGTTGATGCAGGATCACATTAGTAAAAATCTTGTTGTGTCGAAGTTTGAAATCATGATCCTCTGCTTCAATGCTATTACTTTTTACTTTCCATTTCTCCCAGATTTTATTCTCATCCAGATTTGGAAAAACCCTGCTCCAGTAGGGCAAAGAGGCCGGCTTCTGCCATACTTTCATCAGAAAAAGGTCATACAAATGTTTGCACACTATCCCACAAAAGTATTTCAACTCTCCCCTGTGAACATATGTCAAAGTAGGAAAGTCACTTCTCCTGTCTAACACGGCAGCAGATATGATTAATGATTTCCACGTTTGTGGAATGCTTTGTAATATAGCTTGATAATAATTCGAAATTACTGTAAACCTTGCGTCATGATT
Source organism: Antennarius striatus (assembly GCF_040054535.1). Classification (NCBI taxonomy): domain Eukaryota; kingdom Metazoa; phylum Chordata; class Actinopteri; order Lophiiformes; family Antennariidae; genus Antennarius; species Antennarius striatus. Next base: position 2,924,870 of record NC_090781.1, on the reverse strand, counting down.
AATTTCTTTTACACCATCATATATTACCTGGTTCGGCAGAAAACCTGGCATAACTTCATACATTACATCTTTTAATTGTACAAAATTTGCTTTCAACATATTCGCATTGTATAACATTTTCCCTTCCGTTCTGATATATTTATTCAGAAAAATTGGTAGCTCTTTTACCGTGTTTAAAGAATGTACTGTGTACTGTAAATGTTCCATAAATTCTGCCTGAGCGCACAGGACTTCCTTGTAGAAAAGTGGGAGTTCTGCCATCATTGGTTTTTTCAATGTCATCAACAGCACATAATCACCAATTCTCATCACTCTATTCAGAAAATACCCCATTAGACACTTCCACCCATAATCTGTATCGTCATACAGATATTTTTTAATATATTTGATCCTAAATGCTTTCTTTTTACTGTCTATGTCCACCAATTTTAAACCCCCTTCCTCATATTTACCTATTAAAGTTTTCCTTGCTATTTTCCCCACTGTAGTCCCCCAGATGAATTTTGTCATCATTTCATGCATACGATTCACAACCCACAAGGGTAAATCAACTACTGCTAAGGCATAATTGAGTTTAGACAGTATTAAATGATTTAAAACCACTACCTTTCCGTTAATTTTAAGATCTCTCATCCTCCACCAATGTAGAACTGCCTCTATTTTTTTTAATATGCCTGTCCATGTTTCATCCCTTGCAGCTAAACTATCCACACCAATAAATGTACCCAAAATTTTTACATGTTTCGGCTGTACTTTCAATGATAGATCTGTTTGAGGCGGACTGTCCATATTAATGAATAGCATTTCCGATTTTTGCAAATTTATGCGAGAGCCTGATGCTTTACCATACATTGCAATTAAGTCAATTGCTCTATATACACTGTCTAAATCTCTGACTAGTAGCGTCGTGTCATCCGCAAATTGTTGGATCAAAACCTCCCCTCCCCCTGGTAACTCAATCCCTTTTACATGTGAATCCGTTTTTAATAACGTGCTCAAAGATTCCACCACAATAGAATATAAAATTGATGACATCGGACACCCCTGCCTGACGGATCTGTGCAGTTGAAACTCATCAGTAATCATTCCATTCACTTTAACTCTACCTGTTGCTGTGCTGTACAATAATTTCAACCATGCTATCATCCGATCTCCAAAACCTAACCTTTCCAGCACCCTAAACATAAATTTGTGTTCAACCCTGTCGAAAGCTTTATTGAAATCTAGAGATGCGATAATACCTTTCTGTTTAGTTATTTTTAAATACTCCACTGTGTCCCTTATTGTGCTTATGATGTCAGATGCCTCTCTACCCGGTATACTATAAGCTTGCGTTGGTGCTATTATTGTGTGTATGACCTGTTTAAAGCGGTTTGCGAAAATTTTCATTAATATTTTATAATCTGTGTTCAAGAGTGTGATTGGTCTATAGTTAGCTAAATTACTTTTCTCCCCTTTCTTAAAAATCAAAGTTATAATGCCCAATGTCATTGATTTTGAAACCATCTTCTGACGAGCTATTTCTTTGTACACAGTTAACAGTATTGGCATTAACACTTTTGCAAAAACCTTATAAAAGTTTGCCGTTAGCCCATCACTGCCTGGACTTTTATTCGAGACCAAACTCTTTATTGCCATTTCTACTTCTTTCTCTTCTATTTCCCGATCACAAAATGATTTATCACTATTAGACAGTTTGACCGTCATTTTTGTCAGAATTTCTCTCGTTAAGATGTCGTCTGAACCGTTTGATGTAAAAAGAGTCTGATAGAAGTTGTACACAGTTTCTATCATTTCTCCCAAACTTGACGTCATATTTCCTTGTCCATCTTCTAAACAATTGATATAGCACTGTTCTTGCTTGCTTCGTTCCAGGTTCAAAAAAAATCCCGTGCTCTTTTCTCCCTCCACCGCATATTGCGCCCTACTCCGCACAATTGCCCCTTCACATTTTCTTTTTTCAATAGTTTTTAATTCTTCATATAGAGCCCCCAACCGTTCTTCATCAACATTATCCTGTCTGTTCAACATTTCAATTTCAGATTTTATTCGGTTTTCTTTTTGATGTTCTTTGAAGCTCATCCTCTTGGAAAAGTGAATGCTCTTCTTCTTAATTCTCACTTTCAAATCCTCCCATCCCTCCACCACAGCCGTCTTAAAAAAAGGTTGTGAGACGGTAGTCTTAATAAGTGTCTCTATACAGTTTATGAAGTTCTCATTTTTCAACAGTGTAGCATTTAGATGCCACAAACCCCCTCCCTTCCCTCTTTTCAGTTTCCCCAGTTTCACCAACAAAAAAGCATGATCACTCAGGAAAGTGAAGTCATAATGCGCCGTATGAAAATAATGTAAATGTCTCTGTTTAATCAAACATAAATCAATCCTGCTTCTGCGCAGAGAACCTTGCACAGTCTGAAGTCTGGAGTAGGTTCTCGCTAGTGGATTCTCATTTCTCCATAAATCCAACCATTCCTGCTGTAACATAAAATTCCTGAGAATTGTTCTTGAGGTATCGTTTTTAAATTGTCCAGTTTCATGTCTGTCCAGCATGCATAACTTGACATTGAAGTCCCCCATGATAATGTCACTGTTACTTGCACTCCGATATAAGTCTTTGAAAAAAACAGAACGTTCGCTCTCAACATTAGGAGCATAGATGTTCATTAGTTCAAAAGTTTGTTCTTCTACAGTGAATTTAATTTTTACCCACCTCCCTTCATCGTCACCCTTTACGAAAGTGGCGTTTATGTCTCTGTTATTTACATTAACCAAAATACTCACCCCCCTCGCTCTACTTGTGCCGTAGCTCGAAAAAATTTGTCCGCGCCAGAGAGACTGCACTTGTGCTTCGACAACCGCGTCCCAGTGCGTCTCTTGTAAACATATAATGTTTGCCTTGCACAAAGTGATCAGTTTCTCAAATTTCTCAATCTTCCTCAGTCCATTTATATTTATGGACGCTAGTTTCATAGTCACCTATGCACTAACTCCAAAGAATATGTATATATATATATATATATATATATATATATATATATATATATATATATATATATATATATATATATATATATATATATATATATGTACCTCATCAGTAGAACCAATTTCATGTCTTCTTGTCTTTTTTGTTTCTCCTTCCTCTATTCCTTTTTTGACTCAAACCCTCCCCATCCTTTTCCGCCATATGTTCCCCTACCCCGTGTGCAGTATCACCTGCTATTACCCCCTGTTCCATGTCTCCACAGCCACCAGTGTTCCGGAGGACACTACGACTGCGTCCCCTCCGATGTCCGCTATCCTCCGGTTCTGCGTCCCCTCTCCGCTCCACCATCTCACTCCCGTCTTTCCGTGTTGGTCGTTCCACGACCGCGGTTGCCTCTGCTACTCCATCACCGTCATTCTTCTCCCCGTCACCGGCATTCGTCCCCTCCTCCGACTCTCTTCCCTCGTCGTCCGTCTCCATCACACTGGAGGAACCCTCGTCCTCCTCCACGGTGTCCTCCTTCTCCTCCTTCTCCTCCGCCCTCACTCGCTCCTCTGTGTCCTTCTCCGTCGTTTCTCCACACTCCCGGGCATAGTGTCCCTGCTTCTTGCAGCGGAAGCAGAAGAACTCCGGACATTCACGCAAGATGTGTCCTGGTTGCAAACACAACCGACACACCTTTAATTGTTTATCATGTAGTACTCGAAAATACTCGGAACCCTCCAGTGTGTCAAATTTAGTACTATAAGGCAGGGACGAGATAGCGTCAGGAAATTTCACTTTGAGAAAACGAGTACCATCCAAAATTTCCGTGCCAGTCCATTTCCTTCGTCTGATGTCCGACGCAGGTTCCACTCCCCATTGAAACAGCTTGTCCCGAATTTGTCCATCAGTTATGTAGAGTGGCAAGTTTAGAAAGGACACCACTCTTGTGTCCTTAATCAGTTCCGTAGCCACCACCCTCGAGTTTCCTATCTTGAAACCATCTAATAGTCTTTCTTTGCCTTTGGCATTTCCCATGGTGAGTTCCCACCTCCCTTCTGCCTTCGCCCGGCAGCCCAACACTCTGCCACAGGTGAGCTCCACCGCCTTTAGTAAGGCCATCATCGCTATTTTCACCCCACCTTCAACTTCCACGTTCACCACCAAGTCTTTTGTGGCAAAATTCCGGTCCTTAACTGAATCACTGGCATCATCGTCTCCCACCGTCTTCCTCGCCATCTCTCCCCGGCGTCGACCCTGCCTGAGGGTCTCCATCGCTCCCGCTTCTCCATCCTTTGCCATCACCCGTCGTCTGTCACCTGCCCCACCTTCTCCGACTGTCGTCCCATCTTTTCTCCCCTCTCCGCACACCTCAGATGGACATGAGTCTCTCCACACTCTCAGCCCGTTTATTTCCATGGTCCCACTCGTCGGCTCTTCCGTCACCCGATCCATGTCTACAGCATCCGTTCGACTTAACTTTGCCGACACAAAGCAAACCCCCTGGCAGCCTTCGCTGCTGGGGGAGACAGCGAATTCTTTAGTATCAATCAGTCGTCGTTTTCTACTACATACAACAATATTCAAACTTCCTCCTTCTTCCTCAAACATAGGCGTTGGCGTGCACCGAATCCGTATACACCCTAGGTGGGCGTGTTCAGAGTGGTATGGCCGTAAGCAACTATGCTGGTCAAAAAAACCCTATATAAAGGTGGCATGGCACACACATAGCTTGCTTCAATACATACATACATGCATAGATGTATAGATGCATAGATAGATAGATAGATAGATAGATAGATAGATAGATAGATAGATAGTATTCATACAAAAGTCATTGCTAGTCAGCCCTAACTTATACAACAACAATTATTACTTTTCTCTGGGATCAATTTCATTTCATCATTCAATCAATTCATTCATCAAACTTTTATGACATACAACTTTAGCTCATAAAACAACTTGACTCGTCTGTCTTTCCTTCCAAACGCCCTCTGCTGGCGGGGGGACAGAAAAAGCTTACGGCACCTGGTATTCCCAGGCGGTCTCCCATCCAAGTACTAACCAGGCCCGACTCTGCTTAGCTTCCGAGATCGGACGAGATCGGGCGTGTTCAGAGTGGTATGGCCGTAAGCAACTATGCTGGTCAAAAAAACCCTATATAAAGGTGGCATGGCACACACATAGCTTGCTTCAGTACATACATACATGCATAGATGTATAGATGCATAGATAGATAGATAGATAGATAGATAGATAGATAGATACATAGATAGATAGATAGATAGATAGATAGATAGATAGATAGATAGATAGATAGATAGATAGATAGATAGATACATACATACATAGATAGATAGATAGTATTCATACAAAAGTCATTGCTAGTCAGCCCTAACTTATACAACAACAATTATTACTTTTCTCTGGGATCAATTTCATTTCATCATTCAATCAATTCATTCATCAAACTTTTATTACATACAACTTTAGCTCATAAAACAACTTGACTCGTCTGTCTTTCCTTCCAAACGCCCTCTGCTGGCGGGGGGACAGAAAAAGCTTACGGCACCTGGTATTCCCAGGCGGTCTCCCATCCAAGTACTAACCAGGCCCGACTCTGCTTAGCTTCCGAGATCGGACGAGATCGGGCGTGTTCAGAGTGGTATGGCCGTAAGCAACTATGCTGGTCAAAAAAACCCTATATAAAGGTGGCATGGCACACACATAGCTTGCTTCAGTACATACATACATGCATAGATGTATAGATGCATAGATAGATAGATAGATAGATAGATAGATAGATAGATACATAGATAGATAGATAGATAGATAGATAGATAGATAGATAGATAGATAGATAGATAGATAGATAGATACATACATAGATAGATAGATAGTATTCATACAAAAGTCATTGCTAGTCAGCCCTAACTTATACAACAACAATTATTACTTTTCTCTGGGATCAATTTCATTTCATCATTCAATCAATTCATTCATCAAACTTTTATTACATACAACTTTAGCTCATAAAACAACTTGACTCGTCTGTCTTTCCTTCCAAACGCCCTCTGCTGGCGGGGGGACAGAAAAAGAAAAAGCTTACGGCACCTGGTATTCCCAGGCGGTCTCCCATCCAAGTACTAACCAGGCCCGACTCTGCTTAGCTTCCGAGATCGGACGAGATCGGGCGTGTTTTTTTTTTTGTCTTTTATTATGAAAATATATTTGTATAAAAACAATATATATTTTTGATTTACAGAATACTTGACAAACAGAAAAAATAACAAGAAGTTCTTAACTTACCAAAACATATTACATTTGTTCTCATACACAAATCAAAAAAACCAGAGTATTTCAATACATCATCATAACAACATAAATTTCCAGTGATATTAATTTGAAAGAGCTCCCTTTCTGAAGGAAAAGATCAACACTCCCAAATAGGCCTACTACATTTGAAATAATGTAGGTACTTACCATTAAACGAGAACAATCCTCCAAAAGACAAAATAATTCTATACCCAAAGAGAATTTCAAAACTACATTATGCTAGCAAAAAAATACATTCCTAAAAAAAACTTTTCGACATTAGTCAAGGATTCCCCACTATGTTACAAAAATACTATTATCCCTACCAATTCCACACAATCTCTCCCCCCTTTTTACAAACCAAAAGAGAGTTACCTTTGGTAAAGAGTGGAGCCAAACTTGCAGAGCCTTGCATCATCCTATATTTTACCTGGGTTTGTATTATTCTTTTGAAAATTGTCCAAACAGAAATCAGTTTATTGTCATAATGTGCTAGATTTCGCCTTGATTTAATCGCCCATCTGGCATGGCTTAAAAGAAATCTGCAAAACTCTGCATTTTTGACTCCACTCTCTGTCCAGACACCAAAAAGAAAAAAGATTTCCCAAGAATCTCTGTCATTCCATACCAACCCCAACTTCTCAATCAAGCAGCGTTTCAACAAACCAAAAAATTCACACAATTCAGTACATTTCACATACATATGCATAAGGTCTTCATCTTCCACACCACACACATCACACTCTCTGCCAACCTCCCTGTCCAGTTGATGCAGGATCACATTAGTAAAAATCTTGTTGTGTCGAAGTTTGAAATCATGATCCTCTGCTTCAATGCTATTACTTTTTACTTTCCATTTCTCCCAGATTTTATTCTCATCCAGATTTGGAAAAACCCTGCTCCAGTAGGGCAAAGAGGCCGGCTTCTGCCATACTTTCATCAGAAAAAGGTCATACAAATGTTTGCACACTATCCCACAAAAGTATTTCAACTCTCCCCTGTGAACATATGTCAAAGTAGGAAAGTCACTTCTCCTGTCTAACACGGCAGCAGATATGATTAATGATTTCCACGTTTGTGGAATGCTTTGTAATATAGCTTGATAATAATTCGAAATTACTGTAAACCTTGCGTCATGATTAATTTCTTTTACACCATCATATATTACCTGGTTCGGCAGAAAACCTGGCATAACTTCATACATTACATCTTTTAATTGTACAAAATTTGCTTTCAACATATTCGCATTGTATAACATTTTCCCTTCCGTTCTGATATATTTATTCAGAAAAATTGGTAGCTCTTTTACCGTGTTTAAAGAATGTACTGTGTACTGTAAATGTTCCATAAATTCTGCCTGAGCGCACAGGACTTCCTTGTAGAAAAGTGGGAGTTCTGCCATCATTGGTTTTTTCAATGTCATCAACAGCACATAATCACCAATTCTCATCACTCTATTCAGAAAATACCCCATTAGACACTTCCACCCATAATCTGTATCGTCATACAGATATTTTTTAATATATTTGATCCTAAATGCTTTCTTTTTACTGTCTATGTCCACCAATTTTAAACCCCCTTCCTCATATTTACCTATTAAAGTTTTCCTTGCTATTTTCCCCACTGTAGTCCCCCAGATGAATTTTGTCATCATTTCATGCATACGATTCACAACCCACAAGGGTAAATCAACTACTGCTAAGGCATAATTGAGTTTAGACAGTATTAAATGATTTAAAACCACTACCTTTCCGTTAATTTTAAGATCTCTCATCCTCCACCAATGTAGAACTGCCTCTATTTTTTTTAATATGCCTGTCCATGTTTCATCCCTTGCAGCTAAACTATCCACACCAATAAATGTACCCAAAATTTTTACATGTTTCGGCTGTACTTTCAATGATAGATCTGTTTGAGGCGGACTGTCCATATTAATGAATAGCATTTCCGATTTTTGCAAATTTATGCGAGAGCCTGATGCTTTACCATACATTGCAATTAAGTCAATTGCTCTATATACACTGTCTAAATCTCTGACTAGTAGCGTCGTGTCATCCGCAAATTGTTGGATCAAAACCTCCCCTCCCCCTGGTAACTCAATCCCTTTTACATGTGAATCCGTTTTTAATAACGTGCTCAAAGATTCCACCACAATAGAATATAAAATTGATGACATCGGACACCCCTGCCTGACGGATCTGTGCAGTTGAAACTCATCAGTAATCATTCCATTCACTTTAACTCTACCTGTTGCTGTGCTGTACAATAATTTCAACCATGCTATCATCCGATCTCCAAAACCTAACCTTTCCAGCACCCTAAACATAAATTTGTGTTCAACCCTGTCGAAAGCTTTATTGAAATCTAGAGATGCGATAATACCTTTCTGTTTAGTTATTTTTAAATACTCCACTGTGTCCCTTATTGTGCTTATGATGTCAGATGCCTCTCTACCCGGTATACTATAAGCTTGCGTTGGTGCTATTATTGTGTGTATGACCTGTTTAAAGCGGTTTGCGAAAATTTTCATTAATATTTTATAATCTGTGTTCAAGAGTGTGATTGGTCTATAGTTAGCTAAATTACTTTTCTCCCCTTTCTTAAAAATCAAAGTTATAATGCCCAATGTCATTGATTTTGAAACCATCTTCTGACGAGCTATTTCTTTGTACACAGTTAACAGTATTGGCATTAACACTTTTGCAAAAACCTTATAAAAGTTTGCCGTTAGCCCATCACTGCCTGGACTTTTATTCGAGACCAAACTCTTTATTGCCATTTCTACTTCTTTCTCTTCTATTTCCCGATCACAAAATGATTTATCACTATTAGACAGTTTGACCGTCATTTTTGTCAGAATTTCTCTCGTTAAGATGTCGTCTGAACCGTTTGATGTAAAAAGAGTCTGATAGAAGTTGTACACAGTTTCTATCATTTCTCCCAAACTTGACGTCATATTTCCTTGTCCATCTTCTAAACAATTGATATAGCACTGTTCTTGCTTGCTTCGTTCCAGGTTCAAAAAAAATCCCGTGCTCTTTTCTCCCTCCACCGCATATTGCGCCCTACTCCGCACAATTGCCCCTTCACATTTTCTTTTTTCAATAGTTTTTAATTCTTCATATAGAGCCCCCAACCGTTCTTCATCAACATTATCCTGTCTGTTCAACATTTCAATTTCAGATTTTATTCGGTTTTCTTTTTGATGTTCTTTGAAGCTCATCCTCTTGGAAAAGTGAATGCTCTTCTTCTTAATTCTCACTTTCAAATCCTCCCATCCCTCCACCACAGCCGTCTTAAAAAAAGGTTGTGAGACGGTAGTCTTAATAAGTGTCTCTATACAGTTTATGAAGTTCTCATTTTTCAACAGTGTAGCATTTAGATGCCACAAACCCCCTCCCTTCCCTCTTTTCAGTTTCCCCAGTTTCACCAACAAAAAAGCATGATCACTCAGGAAAGTGAAGTCATAATGCGCCGTATGAAAATAATGTAAATGTCTCTGTTTAATCAAACATAAATCAATCCTGCTTCTGCGCAGAGAACCTTGCACAGTCTGAAGTCTGGAGTAGGTTCTCGCTAGTGGATTCTCATTTCTCCATAAATCCAACCATTCCTGCTGTAACATAAAATTCCTGAGAATTGTTCTTGAGGTATCGTTTTTAAATTGTCCAGTTTCATGTCTGTCCAGCATGCATAACTTGACATTGAAGTCCCCCATGATAATGTCACTGTTACTTGCACTCCGATATAAGTCTTTGAAAAAAACAGAACGTTCGCTCTCAACATTAGGAGCATAGATGTTCATTAGTTCAAAAGTTTGTTCTTCTACAGTGAATTTAATTTTTACCCACCTCCCTTCATCGTCACCCTTTACGAAAGTGGCGTTTATGTCTCTGTTATTTACATTAACCAAAATACTCACCCCCCTCGCTCTACTTGTGCCGTAGCTCGAAAAAATTTGTCCGCGCCAGAGAGACTGCACTTGTGCTTCGACAACCGCGTCCCAGTGCGTCTCTTGTAAACATATAATGTTTGCCTTGCACAAAGTGATCAGTTTCTCAAATTTCTCAATCTTCCTCAGTCCATTTATATTTATGGACGCTAGTTTCATAGTCACCTATGCACTAACTCCAAAGAATATGTATATATATATATATATATATATATATATATATATATATATATATATATATATATATATATATATATATATATATATATATATATATATATATGTACCTCATCAGTAGAACCAATTTCATGTCTTCTTGTCTTTTTTGTTTCTCCTTCCTCTATTCCTTTTTTGACTCAAACCCTCCCCATCCTTTTCCGCCATATGTTCCCCTACCCCGTGTGCAGTATCACCTGCTATTACCCCCTGTTCCATGTCTCCACAGCCACCAGTGTTCCGGAGGACACTACGACTGCGTCCCCTCCGATGTCCGCTATCCTCCGGTTCTGCGTCCCCTCTCCGCTCCACCATCTCACTCCCGTCTTTCCGTGTTGGTCGTTCCACGACCGCGGTTGCCTCTGCTACTCCATCACCGTCATTCTTCTCCCGGTCACCGGCATTCGTCCCCTCCTCCGACTCTCTTCCCTCGTCGTCCGTCTCCATCACACTGGAGGAACCCTCGTCCTCCTCCACGGTGTCCTCCTTCTCCTCCTTCTCCTCCGCCCTCACTCGCTCCTCTGTGTCCTTCTCCGTCGTTTCTCCACACTCCCGGGCATAGTGTCCCTGCTTCTTGCAGCGGAAGCAGAAGAACTCCGGACATTCACGCAAGATGTGTCCCGGTTGCAAACACAACCGACACACCTTTAATTGTTTATCATGTAGTACTCGAAAATACTCGGAACCCTCCAGTGTGTCAAATTTAGTGCTATAAGGCAGGGACGAGATAGCGTCAGGAAATTTCACTTTGAGAAAACGAGTACCATCCAAAATTTCCGTGCCAGTCCATTTCCTTCGTCTGATGTCCGACGCAGGTTCCACTCCCCATTGAAACAGCTTGTCCCGAATTTGTCCATCAGTTATATAGAGTGGCAAGTTTAGAAAGGACACCACTCTTGTGTCCTTAATCAGTTCCGTAGCCACCACCCTCGAGTTTCCTATCTTGAAACCATCTAATAGTCTTTCTTTGCCTTTGGCATTTCCCATGGTGAGTTCCCACCTCCCTTCTGCCTTTGCCCGGCAGCCCAACACTCTGCCACAGGTGAGCTCCACCGCCTTTAGTAAGGCCATCATCGCTATTTTCACCCCACCTTCAACTTCCACGTTCACCACCAAGTCTTTTGTGGCAAAATTCCGGTCCTTAACTGAATCACTGGCATCATCGTCTCCCACCGTCTTCCTCGCCATCTCTCCCCGGCGTCGACCCTGCCTGAGGGTCTCCATCGCTCCCGCTTCTCCATCCTTTGCCATCACCCGTCGTCTGTCGCCTGACCCACCTTCTCCGACTGTCGTCCCATCTTTTCTCCCCTCTCCGCACACCTCAGATGGACATGAGTCTCTCCACACTCTCAGCCCGTTTATTTCCATGGTCCCACTCGTCGGCTCTTCCGTCACCCGATCCATGTCTACAGCATCCGTTCGACTTAACTTTGCCGACACAAAGCAAACCCCCTGGCAGCCTTCGCTGCTGGGGGAGACAGCGAATTCTTTAGTATCAATCAGTCGTCGTTTTCTACTACATACAACAATATTCAAACTTCCTCCTTCTTCCTCAAACATAGGCGTTGGCGTGCACCGAATCCGTATACACCCTAGGTGGGCGTGTTCAGAGTGGTATGGCCGTAAGCAACTATGCTGGTCAAAAAAACCCTATATAAAGGTGGCATGGCACACACATAGCTTGCTTCAATACATACATACATGCATAGATGTATAGATGCATAGATAGATAGATAGATAGATAGATAGATAGATAGATAGATAGATAGATAGATAGATAGATAGATAGATAGATAGATAGATAGATAGATAGATAGATAGATAGATAGATAGATAGATAGATACATACATACATACATACATACATACATACATACATACATACATACATACATAGATAGATAGATAGATAGATAGTA
>NC_090781.1:2895000-2900000 GCF_040054535.1 Antennarius striatus | reverse complement strand
TATTATCCCTACCAATTCCACACAATCTCTCCCCCCTTTTTACAAACCAAAAGAGAGTTACCTTTGGTAAAGAGTGGAGCCAAACTTGCAGAGCCTTGCATCATCCGATATTTTACCTGGGTTTGTATTATTCTTTTGAAAATTGTCCAAACAGAAATCAGTTTATTGTCATAATGTGCTAGATTTCGCCTTGATTTAATCGCCCATCTGGCATGGCTTAAAAGAAATCTGCAAAACTCTGCATTTTTGACTCTACTCTCTGTCCAGACACCAAAAAGAAAAAAGATTTCCCAAGAATCTCTGTCATTCCATACCAACCCCAACTTCTCAATCAAGCAGCGTTTCAACAAACCAAAAAATTCACACAATTCAGTACATTTCACATACATATGCATAAGGTCTTCATCTTCCACACCACACACATCACACTCTCTGCCAACCTCCCTGTCCAGTTGATGCAGGATCACATTAGTAAAAATCTTATTGTGTCGAAGTTTGAAATCATGATCCTCTGCTTCAATGCTATTACTTTTTACTTTCCATTTCTCCCAGATTTTATTCTCATCCAGATTTGGAAAAACCCTGCTCCAGTAAGGCAAAGAGGCCGGCTTCTGCCATACTTTCATCAGAAAAAGGTCATACAAATGTTTGCACACTATCCCACAAAAGTATTTCAACTCTCCCCTGTGAACATATGTCAAAGTAGGAAAGTCACTTCTCCTGTTTAACACGGCAGCCGATATGATTAATGATTTCCACGTTTGTGGAATGCTTTGTAATATAACTTGATAATAATTCGAAATTACTGTAAACCTTGCGTCATGATTAATTTCTTTTACACCATCATATATTACCTGGTTCGGCAGAAAACCTGGCATAACTTCATACATTACATCTTTTAATTGTACAAAATTTGCTTTCAACATATTCGCATTGTATAACATTTTCCCTTCCGTTCTGATATATTTATTCAGAAAAATCGGTAGCTCTTTTACCGTGTTTAAAGAATGTACTGTGTACTGTAAATGTTCCATAAATTCTGCCTGAGCGCACAGGACTTCCTTGTAGAAAAGTGGGAGTTCTGCCATCATTGGTTTTTTCAATGTCATCAACAGCACATAATCACCAATTCTCATCACTCTATTCAGAAAATACCCCATTAGACACTTCCACCCATAATCTGTCTCGTCATACAGATATTTTTTAATATATTTGATCCTAAACGCTTTCTTTTTACTGTCTATGTCCACCAATTTTAAACCCCCTTCCTCATATTTACCTATTAAAGTTTTCCTTGCTATTTTCCCCACTGTAGTCCCCCAGATGAATTTTGTCATCATTTCATGCATACGATTCACAACCCACAAGGGTAAATCAACTACTGCTAAGGCATAATTGAGTTTAGACAGTATTAAATGATTTAAAACCACTACCTTTCCGTTAATTTTAAGATCTCTCATCCTCCACCAATGTAGCACTGCCTCTATTTTTTTTAATATGCCTGTCCATGTTTCATCCCTTGCAGCTAAACTATCCACACCAATGAATGTACCCAAAATTTTTACATGTTTCGGCTGTACTTTCAATGATAGATCTGTTTGAGGCGGACTGTCCATATTAATGAATAGCATTTCCGATTTTTGTAAATTTATGTGAGAGCCTGATGCTTTACCATACATTGCAATTAAGTCAATTGCTCTATATACACTGTCTAAATCTCTGACTAGTAACGTCGTATCATCCGCAAATTGTTGGATCAAAACCTCCCCTCCCCCTGGTAACTCAATCCCTTTTACATGTGAATCCGTTTTTAATAACGCGCTCAAAGATTCCACCACAATAGAATATAAAATTGATGACATCGGACACCCCTGCCTGACGGATCTGTGCAGTTGAAACTCATCAGTAATAATTCCATTCACTTTAACTCTACCTGTTGCTGTGCTGTACAATAATTTCAACCATGCTATCATCCGATCTCCAAAACCTAACCTTTCCAGCACCCTAAACATAAATTTGTGTTCAACCCTGTCAAAAGCTTTATTGAAATCTAGAGATACGATAATACCTTTCTGTTTAGTTATTTTTAAATACTCCACTGTGTCCCTTATTGTGCTTATGATGTCAGATGCCTCTCTACCCGGTATACTATAAGCTTGCGTTGGTGCTATTATTGTGTGTATGACCTGTTTAAAGCGGTTTGCGAAAATTTTCATTAATATTTTATAATCTGTGTTCAAGAGTGTGATTGGTCTATAGTTAGCCAAATTACTTTTCTCCCCTTTCTTAAAAATCAAAGTTATAATGCCCAATGTCATTGATTTTGAAACCATCTTCTGACGAGCTATTTCTTTGTACACAGTTAACAGTATTGGCATTAACACTTTTGCAAAAACCTTATAAAAGTTTGCCGTTAGCCCATCACTGCCCGGACTTTTATTCGAGACCAAACTCTTTATTGCCAGTTCTACTTCTTTCTCTTCTATTTCCCGATCACAAAATGATTTATCACTATTAGACAGTTTGACCGTCATTTTTGTCAGAATTTCTCTCGTTGAGATGTCGTCTGAACCGTTTGATGTAAAAAGAGTCTGATAGAAGTTGTACACAGTTTCTATCATTTCTCCCAAACTTGACGTCATATTTCCTTGTCCATCTTCTAAACGATTGATATAGCACTGTTCTTGCTTGCTTCGTTCCAGGTTTAAAAAAAATCCCGTGCTCTTTTCTCCCTCCACCGCATATTGCGCCCTACTCCGCACAATTGCCCCTTCACATTTTCTTTTTTCAATAGTTTTTAATTCTTCATATAGAGCCCCCAACCGTTCTTCATCAACATTATCCTGTCTGTTCAACATTTCAATTTCAGATTTTATTCGGTTTTCTTTTTGATGTTCTTTGAAGCTCATCCTCTTGGCAAAGTGAATGCTCTTCTTCTTAATTCTCACTTTCAAATCCTCCCATCCCTCCACCACAGCCGTCTTAAAAAAAGGTTGTGAGACGGTAGTCTTAATAAGTGTCTCTATACAGTTTATGAAGTTCTCATTTTTCAACAGTGTAGCATTTAGATGCCACAAACCCCCTCCCTTCCCTCTTTTCAGTTTCCCCAGTTTCACCAACAAAAAAGCATGATCACTCAGGAAAGTGAAGTCATAATGCGCCGTATGAAAATAATGTAAATGTCTCTGTTTAATCAAACATAAATCAATCCTGCTTCTGCGCAGAGAACCTTGCACAGTCTGAAGTCTGGAGTAGGTTCTCGCTAGTGGATTCTCATTTCTCCATAAATCCAACCATTCCTGCTGTAACATAAAATTCCTGAGAATTGTTCTTGAGGTATCGTTTTTAAATTGTCCAGTTTCATGTCTGTCCAGCATGCATAACTTGACATTGAAGTCCCCCATGATAATGTCACTGTTACTTGCACTCCGATATAAGTCTTTGAAAAAAACAGAACGTTCGCTCTCAACATTAGGAGCATAGATGTTCATTAGTTCAAAAGTTTGTTCTTCTACAGTGAATTTAATTTTTACCCACCTCCCTTCATCGTCACCCTTTACGAAAGTGGCGTTTATGTCTCTGTTATTTACATTTACCAAAATACTCACCCCCCTCGCTCTACTTGTGCCGTAGCTCGAAAAAATTTGTCCGCGCCAGAGAGACTGCACTTGTGCTTCGACAACCGCGTCCCAGTGCGTCTCTTGTAAACATATAATGTTTGCCTTGCACAAAGTGATCAGTTTCTCAAATTTCTCAATATTCCTCAGTCCATTTATATTTATGGACGCTAGTTTCATAGTCACCTATGCACTAACTCCAAAGAATATGTATATATATATATATGTACCTCATCAGTAGAACCAATTTCATGTCTTCTTGTCTTTTTTGTTTCTCCTTCCTCTATTCCTTTTTTGACTCAAACCCTCCCCATCCTTTTCCGTCATATGTTCCCCTACCCCGTGTGCAGTATCACCTGCTATTACCCCCTGTTCCATGTCTCCACAGCCACCGGTGTTCCGGAGGACACTACGACTGCGTCCCCTCCGATGTCCGCTATCCTCCGGTTCTGCGTCCCCTCTCCGCTCCGCCATCTCACTCCCGTCTTTCCGTGTTGGTCGTTCCACGACCGCGGTTGCCTCTGCTACTCCATCACCGTCATTCTTCTCCCGGTCACCGGCATTCGTCCCCTCCTCCGACTCTCTTCCCTCGTCGTCCGTCTCCATCACACTGGAGGAACCCTCGTCCTCCTCCACGGTGTCCTCCTTCTCCTCCTTCTCCTCCGCCCTCACTCGCTCCTCTGTGTCCTTCTCCGTCGTCTCTCCACACTCCCGGGCATAGTGTCCCTGCTTCTTGCAGCGGAAGCAGAAGAACTCCGGACATTCACGCAAGATGTGTCCCGGTTGCAAACACAACCGACACACCTTTAATTGTTTATCATGTAGTACTCGAAAATACTCGGAACCCTCCAGTGTGTCAAATTTAGTGCTATAAGGCAGGGACGAGATAGCGTCAGGAAATTTCACTTTGAGAAAACGAGTACCATCCAAAATTTCCGTGCCAGTCCATTTCCTTCGTCTGATGTCCGACGCAGGTTCCACTCCCCATTGAAACAGCTTGTCCCGAATTTGTCCATCAGTTATATAGAGTGGCAAGTTTAGAAAGGACACCACTCTTGTGTCCTTAATCAGTTCCGTAGCCACCACCCTCGAGTTTCCTATCTTGAAACCATCTAATAGTCTTTCTTTGCCTTTGGCATTTCCCATGGTGAGTTCCCACCTCCCTTCTGCCTTTGCCCGGCAGCCCAACACTCTGCCACAGGTGAGCTCCACCGCCTTTAGTAAGGCCATCATCGCTATTTTCACCCCACCTTCAACTTCCACGTTCACCACCAAGTCTTTTGTGGCAAAATTCCGGTCCTTAACCGATTCACTGGCATCATCGTCTCCCACCGTCTTCCTCGCCATCTCTCCCCGGCGTCGACCCTGCCTGAGGGTCTCCAT
>NC_090781.1:2857500-2877500 GCF_040054535.1 Antennarius striatus | reverse complement strand
TTCCAGCACCCTAAACATAAATTTGTGTTCAACCCTGTCAAAAGCTTTATTGAAATCTAGAGATACGATAATACCTTTCTGTTTAGTTATTTTTAAATACTCCACTGTGTCCCTTATTGTGCTTATGATGTCAGATGCCTCTCTACCCGGTATACTATAAGCTTGCGTTGGTGCTATTATTGTGTGTATGACCTGTTTAAAGCGGTTTGCGAAAATTTTCATTAATATTTTATAATCTGTGTTCAAGAGTGTGATTGGTCTATAGTTAGCCAAATTACTTTTCTCCCCTTTCTTAAAAATCAAAGTTATAATGCCCAATGTCATTGATTTTGAAACCATCTTCTGACGAGCTATTTCTTTGTACACAGTTAACAGTATTGGCATTAACACTTTTGCAAAAACCTTATAAAAGTTTGCCGTTAGCCCATCACTGCCCGGACTTTTATTCGAGACCAAACTCTTTATTGCCAGTTCTACTTCTTTCTCTTCTATTTCCCGATCACAAAATGATTTATCACTATTAGACAGTTTGACCGTCATTTTTGTCAGAATTTCTCTCGTTGAGATGTCGTCTGAACCGTTTGATGTAAAAAGAGTCTGATAGAAGTTGTACACAGTTTCTATCATTTCTCCCAAACTTGACGTCATATTTCCTTGTCCATCTTCTAAACGATTGATATAGCACTTGTTGAAGTGGAGCCAAATAATATGGTCCTAAAGACCCTTGGTCCTCCAGCTTCGTGTTCGTTTTCTCTTGGTTGTGGACAATTTCTGAACAGAGTTAAATAAACAAAACACTCAGTGAAATGTCGAAGCTTCAAAGTTTATTTTTCAATTGCAAAGAGAATATTCTCGGCACTTTGTCTCATGGGAGATTACTTCCTGCAGAGTGCGAGGATGCACTTGCAGCACATGGATTTTATGCACATCAGAAGGCGGGGTTCACCTGGTATCACAACAGCTGCAAGATAGCAGGCAAGACAGTGGGCTACATTCAGGTGATGTCATGGTGCCCCAATTATCTGAGAAGAAAGAGGAAGACGGCCTTGCAGACGGCCTGGCAAGAGGTGATAAGCAGACAGGTCATGAAAACTATCGTAGCTATACGCCAATTATCTAAGAAGATATACGCCAGTTATCAGAGAAGAAAGCGGAAGACGGCCTTGCAAGAGTTTCTGCTCGACTAGCTGTGCAATTATCTAAGAAGATATACGCCAATTATCAGAGAAGAAAGCGGAAGACGGCCTTGCAAGAGTTTCTGCTCGACTAGCTGTGCAAGCAATTTAGCATAAGTCAGCAGTTCTAACTGTCACGTGATGTGACCTAAGATGAACTTTAAGCTCAGCAACTTTCCACATAAAAAGATATAATTCCAACATAACATAAAAAGATATAATTATAAAAAGATATAATTCCAACAATCCCCCTTTTGGACTCGAAAGAGTCCAACACCTAAAATTAAATGTAGAAAATCTGTAGAGCAAAACCTGCTGCCGGGAGAGAACCTTCCGCAGGGTTCCATAACACTAGCATGACATTGAGATGTTGGGAAAAATAGGGGTTTAATGGACAGAGTTAAAGGATTACTTGTGGGGGAGTAATCCCTTTGCAGAGAAAAGAAGGAGCCCAATCCAGAAGTGGGGGGCTGGAACCCATGTTCTGTGGAATACCAAACAGAGGACCAAGAAGCACACCACGGGTCATTAAGGGAGTTGTCACTGTGACCGCAGATGTAAACATCATAGTGTCGCCATGGTGCGCCAGGACCCCTGCAGTTAATTACTTTGCAGAGATCAAAGGTATAAGAAGCTGTAGCCCCCTCAGTGTAGCTAAGCGTTAACCCACCATACTGTTGTAAACATTTGTCAGGAGAGGATGCAGCAGTGACAGCCAAAAGACTAAAAACAAGGAAATACAGCATGTTTTTTTTTTTTTTTTTTTTTTTCTTTTTTTTTTTTTAGACTGAAGATAACGGTTGTTGCTTGTAGAGAGGGAGGTCTTGCACCTTTTCCTCTGGGTTGACCCCTCTGGATACTGGCTCGTCCGGACGCTGGTTGAGAGCGATGCTCGGGAACGCTGCACCGTGACCGCTGGGGTCTCTTCAAAAGCTTAGGTCAGTTACTGAACGTAATTGCCTGCTCTCGGGTTGCTTTGTGACTTTACGCCACGTTGAACAACCACTCACTCGATGTCCTCAGTTGGAGCCGTTGCTCGATGTCCTCAGTTGGGGCGGATGCCCTAGTGGTCGTCACCACTATTAGCAGCTTTTGGAGAGGGGAGAGCGACTCCCGTTGGGGTCTTTGCAGGCCTGGTGGACGTCAGATGAAACCACGTGTCCCCTCTTCCTAGAAGCCGAACTGCGGTTCCGGTTCTCTCAATGACTTGATGGGGACCTGTCCACCTAGGTTCAGACCATTTTCGTTTGATTACTCTCAGCCACACCCATTCACACACATTCACACTTTTTGGTGGTTTCTCCTGTGGTTCTGTGAGATGGGAAAAATTGACTGTTAGTTCGCGGAGGCCTTTTGGGCCTTGGAATCCGGGAACTGGTTCCAATGGAGCTGTGGGAGCTGGAAAAGGTCTGTTAGTGTGTGCCTCAAATGGGGTCCAACCTGTGGATGAATTCAATGACATTCTGACATTCAACAGAGCCACAGGGAGGGCCTGTAGCCAATTCATCTTTGACGAGGCCATGGATTTTGACAATTTTTCTTTGATGTTGCGATTCATTCGTTCGACCTTTCCCTGTGACTGAGGGTGATACACAGCGCCAAAAGTGTGTCTCAATCCCAACATACTTTCCACCTGTTGTAGATGTTTGTTTTTGAAATGAGTTCCATTGTCTGACCTGATTTTTCTCGGAAAACCATGAGTTGGAATGTAATGGTTAACCAAATGTTTCACTACAGAAGCTGCTGTCTCTGCTCTGCATGGATAAGCCTCAGGCCATCCTGAAAAAGAGTCAACAATCACTAACAGGTATCGATACCCATTAACCGATTGGATCATGTCGGTAAAATCCATTGAAATTACCTGACCAGGTGCTGTCACTTCCTGGTCCTGCACCCCTGGAGGTGGTTTAGTTGTTGGCAGGCAATTATGCCTATTGCAAACACTGCAGTCCTGCAGTTCACTTTTCACAATTGTTCTCATGAACGGATGCCACCAGCCACAGAGACGTCTCAGTGTTTCGTCCGTGCCTACGTGGCATGGTCCATGGGCTTCTTGAATCAAAACTTTCAATTGTTTTTGAGGCGGCACAGGTTTACCTTCTTTGTTCCAGATTCCTTCATCATTCTTTTCACCCCCTTTTGCCTTCCACAAACTCCTTTCTTCTGGGCTAGCTTTCACCTGCCACTCTCGGATCACATCATTCGTTATTTTGCAATCAATTTCTTTGTCACTCACCGAGAGTTGGAGTGCTGGCTGATAACCTGCCACCTTTTTAGCAGCTGCATCTGCTGCGGCGTTTCCATTTGCAATCAGGTCATTTTTTCTGGAATGACCTGGACACTTGATAACAGCAACAGCTTTTGGCAACATCAGCATTTCCTGGAGATGCATTACCTCTTTCAGGTGTTTAATTGGACTTCCTGTTGCTGTCTGATAATTGTTCCGTTGCCATTCACTTAATGCAGTATGTACAACCAAATGAGCATAAGCAGAATCAGTGTAGATATTTACAGTTTGGTCTTTTGCGAGTCCTAGAGCTTCTGCGACTGCTAGGATTTCAGCTCTCTGTGCTGACTGTGGTCCGTCCAGTCTGACTTCCTTAACTGTCTCAAAATCGTCGTTTTGATGTTGAACTATGGCAAAACCTGATTGCAGGCCATCCATGCCTTTAAAACAACATCCGTCGGTGAACAACGTCATGTCGGGGTTAGTCAATGGCTGTTCGTACAAGTCATCTCTGAGTTTTGTGTCGTCTTGGACTTTTTCTGTACAAAAGTGTGGGGTACCTTCAATCAGACCATCAGCCATATTGATCCCTTCATGGATGAAGATGATGTGTGGTTGAGTGATGACCGATTCAATCTTGCGTTGGCGTCCTCCAGTCATGGTGAAGAATTGGCTTGTGATGTATTGGACAGTGCTGTGTCCAGTTCTGATGGTCAGTGGATGATGAAGTACCACGTGGGCAGTTTTCTGGACCAACCTAGCTAGTGCTGAGGCAAAAGATGAACAGGGCGTTTGGCGTTTTTCATAATTGTCCAATGGTGTTGAGACATACATACAGACGTTTCGTTCTCCTCTATCCCCCTTTTGAAAAAGCACAGCAGAAACACTGCTTGCTTTTTCAGCCACATCGAGGAAAAACATCTTATTGTAGTCAGGAATGGAAAGAGATGTAGCAGAGGCCAAACATGCCTTAAGGTGAGAAAAGGCAGCATCAGCGTCCGGAGTCCAGGCCAAAGCGGCTGAAAGGTTCCGCATGCCGACTTCCTTGACCATAGCACGGAGAGGATGCGTGCACTCTGAGAAGTCAACAACATGATGGCGAGAGTAGTTACACAACCCCAGAAAAGCTAGCATTTGCTTCACGGTAGATGGACGAGCAGAGTGTAAAATGTCTTCTCTGTGCGAGGAGGAGAGGCCTGTGCCCATCCGGGATACACAGCGACCAAGGAAAGAGACTTGAGTTCTGGCAACTTGAATTTTGGATTTAGAAACTTTAAGGCCTACTTCATGGAGACGAAGGAGCAGAGAGTGAGTCGTGTCCAGACAGGATTGCTCTGATGGAGCCGCAACCAGGAGGTCATCGACGTACTGGACGAGGAGCACACCGGGCGGAAGAGACAAAGGTTTCAGAAGCTCACGAAGATGGACGTTGAAGAGACCAGGAGAAAGGAGGAACCCCATGGGCAGACAGTTGTAGGAGTATCTCCTTCCATCCCAGGTGAAGGCCAGATAAGGTTTCATGGATGGATGAAGAGGAATACTGAAAAAGGCATTAGCCAAGTCGATGACAGTGAAGTGAGTGTGAGAGGGCGACAACAGTGAGAGTGCAGCATGAGGGTTCGGGACCGGAAGGGTGGGAGTGGTGACTGCAGCATTTATAGCTCTCAAATCATGGACCATCCTCCATTTGCCTGTACCTTTCTTTTCTACAGGGAGAATGGGTGTATTAAAAGGAGAGCTTTCAATTAGAGCAAGCACACCAGCTTCAAGCAACCCGTTTATGGTCTCAGTTACACCGGCCTTACCCTTCGCAGGAACCGGATATTGAGGAACCCAAATGGGACCCGGTTTCATTTGAAACGTGACTGGCGTGACGTCACAACGACCGACATCCGTAGGACCCTGGGTCCAGAGGGAGTCGGGAAGAGAGTCAATCAGCGCAGGTGCCAAATCGCTGTCGGATGTTTCTCTGCCATGGTGCCTGTCCAGGACGCTGTGTTCTAGGACGGAAGGGATCACAAATTCTGGAGACAAAATGCGATATGAGTCAAGAGATGCAGAATAGTGCAAACCAGAGTAGAATGTCTGCTTCCAATCATCAGCATCGATGCAAGCTTTCACGAAGGGACCCAGATCTTTCTGTGTGTGTTTTGGGGAGACAGCCAAGGAGACATGAGGATAGCAAGGCGGCATCGAAGGATCTGGAGGATCATCCATACGATACCACTTCTGCTGTTCGGGCGTCAAGGATACGGCCCAAGCCACACCCTGAGGTCCTACGTAGAGATCTTGGAGAGAGAGATCCCACGGGAGTCCTTCCACCTCCTGGAAGGCTCCCAGGAAAATTGTGTCTTCCATCCTGTCATAACACAGAGTACAATGCAAAGCGTCAGAGACCAGATCATAGGGGCGTAGGTGACGGACCCAGGGCGACCACTTTGTCCAGAAAGTCTCAACAGGAGTCCACTGTCCAGCATCAGTGTCCATCACAACCCAAAAGATGTCAGCATACATGCACACCACAGCAACTTTGGCATGTACCGGAAACATGGTGTTGACGGGGTTGGTGGCAGACAGGCACAGTCGGGATGATCCATCCGGAAACATCAGTTGCAGGCCGTCGGCAGAACACTTTATCAAAGGACACAACTTGCACATTAAATCACGCCCTAAAAGATTGGCAGGGCTGGAGGGAGCCAGGATAAAGGAGTGAGTTAATAACTGGTTGTGTGCAGAAACCAAAATGGAGGAAGTCTTTGGCAGGGCAATTTCTTCACCCTTGAACCCAACTAAAGGAATTACGTCATTGGTGACATAGGCGCCAGGAGGAAGCCGTTGGATGGTGGAATAACGGGCACCAGTATCAACCATAAAAGGAGTTGACACTCCTCCTACCGTAATGGTGATCATAGGCTCCTGCATGCCTATGTCCGTGGGTTCAGGGCATCTTCATTGTGAGAACTGTTCACCAGGGGGCAGACGCTGGCGATTCGGGACGGGCGAACCTTGGTTGGAGTCCACTGGGCGGCGCTGTTGGTACTGCTGCCGATCTAGAGACTGCCACCGTCCCATGTCTCTGCCACGTCCACGAGGGCGTTGGAATCCACGACCACGCCCCCTAGGTGGGGGCCTCTCGGGGCAATCTTTGACCCAATGACCTTCTCTGCCACAGCGGAAACATACGTAACGTTGAGTGTCAGCCCCACCCCAAGATCGTGGCCCCGACTGATACATCATTCTATCTGCATCATCAGGTGGAAGAGCAGAGGCAGGAGAGGAAACAGAGTCCTCTTTCTTCTTGATGTCCTGGATCTGCATGACGGTCAATTGAGAAACAGCAGTTTGATGTTTTTCTACCTTAGTATCTTTTTCTTTGGCATGTCTCCTCAGAAAGTGTCTCAGGCAGGAACACCACCGGTCATCCGTCATTTCAGCCAGATCTGGTATGTTTTCCATGGCGGTAACCACTGTTTTGGGAATCCCCTTCAAAATGGAAGCTCGAAAGACTGAGTCATGGAAAGGCGAGGTATTATGTAGAAAACCTGTTTTAATGTGATATTCAGTTTTGGCCCGATCAACGTAAGTAGTCGCGTCCTCTCCAACTTTTGGAGTGAACACCATGTCATGGACAGCACACAGAGGCAAAGGGAAATGTGCGTTAAGACCTACGTCAATGCGGTCCAAATTTTCGTGGTCTAGAGGTTCATCTTTAGCCATACGACCCACCCCTGTTTCCTCTAGAACCTGTGGTAAGATAGACAAAGGACATACTTTAGTTAAAATCATTTGCATGTCACCACCACACAAGTCGTGGCCCATAGCCTGACGCTGCACGGATGCAAACCAATTGCGTCCCCCCGATGAAATAGGTGGCAATGTCTGAAGCATGGCATTGAGATCTGCTGCAGGGAAAGGGCGGTAGACGGCAACACGCCGTCCGGAGTTGGGGTCCACTGTATCCATCAATGGAGCTTGTACAGCGGCTCTGGATCGAGTCACAGGTCCCTCTGAGGTGGGCTGACAGGGAGGCGGGGTTGGAGGCCGGGGAGGGAGAGAAGGGAGGGGAAGAGCGGAGACGGGAGGTTCCGCTGCTGGAGGCCGGGGAGGGAGAGAAGGGAGGGGAAGAGCGGAGACGGGAGGTTCCACTCGGGAAGAGAGGCGACAGAGCTGTTCCTGAAGTGCAGCCACCTGTTTCTGTAAAGTGGAATGTTGTTCGTTGTCAAATGATACCTCATGATGTTTGAGTGACGTCTTGAAGTGTTCCTCCGCTTCTTGTTCTGCTTGTAGGACCCTCTGACGGAGTTCGTCTCTGACGCTGCGGGAGGCATTCCCTCTGCGCAGCAGCTCCGTCTTGAACTCACTCAGGGCAAGCCTCAGGTCCGGATAAGTTTTACTGGTCCTGAGGATTTCTTCAAACTCATCTTTAAGCTGTTTGTTAGCTCGTTCACAGGGCGCGGCCATGATTCTGACATGTTCCGGTACCACTTTACCTTCAGTCGCGGGTGTGGGCGCGGATGGGGCGGTCTGATCCATGTGCAGTTTCCCGCTGGTGATGTTCCAGACTGGTGCCTGGACGTATAGTGACGGCGGGTCTGGTCTGGTCTGAGTCAGAGTCAGAGTCTGTTGTAATTCTGCATAAGGATTACTGGCAAACGGGTTAGTTTTGGAAAAAACAGATGCAAAATTCTCCCCCAGATAAGGAGGCGGGTCAGGATTATTCCAACCACACTTTTCTTTGACCTCTTGTCTACTTACTCTGACTGATCCTCCCATTGACAGCAATCGTACATGTGACTTAACTTTTTCCACCTTTACATATGACTCTCGTGCCCGCCTTCCTGGAATACTGATTCTATTTGTTGCAGAGACAGTTGTGGCCAGTACATTTAACTTTTTAATGCATGCTTTTTCAACCTCTTTCATCAGTAAGACGAATGATTTTTGGATGTTAGCGGTGGTAACCATCCTTTTTTACAGCAATCTTCAAACCAATCTTTCATTTCAGACTCCGTCTTACTGCGGATCTTTGTGGGCAGTCCCTCGGATGCCACTAAAATAGCAATTTTTGCTTGATTTTCTAATGGTGCACCATCTGGGTCGTCTGGAATTAAGTTCCAGTTGAACCAGTCTGTTTCCCGATCGAATTCACCTTCCATTGTAAATTCTATTAGGCCTTTTCCCAATTTAGTTAAGAAAATTCGGCGTCGTTTCCTCCGAGAACCTCAACACGGAACTCAGTATCACTCGACCCACGATCCCGGATCGTTTCACTAATATTCCCAGACGGGCGTCCCAGACGCAAAATCTCTAGCGCGCAGGATGTCCCAGACAATCCTCTCAGTCTACTCAGTTATGGAAGAATTTACCAGACGTTTTTAGCCAATAGTTTGCTTTAACCTCTACAGCCTAATGTCATCAGCTGGGGCAACCCCACAAACTCTTTGAGCAACCGCAGCATTAAAACAACTAGGTTTGAACGTCTGTAAACCTAGTTGAGTGTTCTTACTGTAAGAATAATTTAGGTGTAAGAACCACCAGACGCTGACACAAAGTATAATTAAAAGACCGATCAATCCAAACAGCGTCCGGTTCGACATTCACAAAAAGACGTCTATTAAATCAAATCACTGGTGTTCGAGTCAATGATTCTAGAACGTTTTCCAAATAGGGAAAGACAGATTTTAACCTTATACTGACAGGCAGAGACAAGGCCCTAAGAGGCAAAGTTCCTCTTACCTTACAAGTCGGGGTACCCTTTGGAGTTGTCTCTGTCCGGCAGGAGTCCAGCCAAGATCACGTCGGGGTCACCAAATGTTGAAGTGGAGCCAAATAATATGGTCCTAAAGACCCTTGGTCCTCCAGCTTCGTGTTCGTTTTCTCTTGGTTGTGGACAATTTCTGAACAGAGTTAAATAAACAAAACACTCAGTGAAATGTCGAAGCTTCAAAGTTTATTTTTCAATTGCAAAGAGAATATTCTCGGCACTTTGTCTCATGGGAGATTACTTCCTGCAGAGTGCGAGGATGCACTTGCAGCACATGGATTTTATGCACATCAGAAGGCGGGGTTCACCTGGTATCACAACAGCTGCAAGATAGCAGGCAAGACAGTGGGCTACATTCAGGTGATGTCATGGTGCCCCAATTATCTGAGAAGAAAGAGGAAGACGGCCTTGCAGACGGCCTGGCAAGAGGTGATAAGCAGACAGGTCATGAAAACTATCGTAGCTATACGCCAATTATCTAAGAAGATATACGCCAGTTATCAGAGAAGAAAGCGGAAGACGGCCTTGCAAGAGTTTCTGCTCGACTAGCTGTGCAATTATCTAAGAAGATATACGCCAATTATCAGAGAAGAAAGCGGAAGACGGCCTTGCAAGAGTTTCTGCTCGACTAGCTGTGCAAGCAATTTAGCATAAGTCAGCAGTTCTAACTGTCACGTGATGTGACCTAAGATGAACTTTAAGCTCAGCAACTTTCCACATAAAAAGATATAATTCCAACATAACATAAAAAGATATAATTATAAAAAGATATAATTCCAACACACTGTTCTTGCTTGCTTCGTTCCAGGTTTAAAAAAAATCCCGTGCTCTTTTCTCCCTCCACCGCATATTGCGCCCTACTCCGCACAATTGCCCCTTCACATTTTCTTTTTTCAATAGTTTTTAATTCTTCATATAGAGCCCCCAACCGTTCTTCATCAACATTATCCTGTCTGTTCAACATTTCAATTTCAGATTTTATTCGGTTTTCTTTTTGATGTTCTTTGAAGCTCATCCTCTTGGCAAAGTGAATGCTCTTCTTCTTAATTCTCACTTTCAAATCCTCCCATCCCTCCACCACAGCCGTCTTAAAAAAAGGTTGTGAGACGGTAGTCTTAATAAGTGTCTCTATACAGTTTATGAAGTTCTCATTTTTCAACAGTGTAGCATTTAGATGCCACAAACCCCCTCCCGTCCCTCTTTTCAGTTTCCCCAGTTTCACCAACAAAAAAGCATGATCACTCAGGAAAGTGAAGTCATAATGCGCCGTATGAAAATAATGTAAATGTCTCTGTTTAATCAAACATAAATCAATCCTGCTTCTGCGCAGAGAACCTTGCACAGTCTGAAGTCTGGAGTAGGTTCTCGCTAGTGGATTCTCATTTCTCCATAAATCCAACCATTCCTGCTGTAACATAAAATTCCTGAGAATTGTTCTTGAGGCATCGTTTTTAAATTGTCCAGTTTCATGTCTGTCCAGCATGCATAACTTGACATTGAAGTCCCCCATGATAATGTCACTGTTACTTGCACTCCGATATAAGTCTTTGAAAAAAACAGAACGTTCGCTCTCAACATTAGGAGCATAGATGTTCATTAGTTCAAAAGTTTGTTCTTCTACAGTGAATTTAATTTTTACCCACCTCCCTTCATCGTCACCCTTTACGAAAGTGGCGTTTATGTCTCTGTTATTTACATTTACCAAAATACTCACCCCCCTCGCTCTACTTGTGCCGTAGCTCGAAAAAATTTGTCCGCGCCAGAGAGACTGCACTTGTGCTTCGACAACCGCGTCCCAGTGCGTCTCTTGTAAACATATAATGTTTGCCTTGCACAAAGTGATCAGTTTCTCAAATTTCTCAATATTCCTCAGTCCATTTATATTTATGGACGCTAGTTTCATAGTCACCTATGCACTAACTCCAAAGAATATGTATATATATATATATATATGTACCTCATCAGTAGAACCAATTTCATGTCTTCTTGTCTTTTGTGTTTCTCCTTCCTCTATTCCTTTTTTGACTCAAACCCTCCCCATCCTTTTCCGTCATATGTTCCCCTACCCCGTGTGCAGTATCACCTGCTATTACCCCCTGTTCCATGTCTCCACAGCCACCGGTGTTCCGGAGGACACTACGACTGCGTCCCCTCCGATGTCCGCTATCCTCCGGTTCTGCGTCCCCTCTCCGCTCCACCATCTCTCTCCCGTCTTTCCGTGTTGGTCGTTCCACGACCGCGGTTGCCTCTGCTACTCCATCACCGTCATTCTTCTCCCGGTCACCGGCATTCGTCCCCTCCTCCGACTCTCTTCCCTCGTCGTCCGTCTCCATCACACTGGAGGAACCCTCGTCCTCCTCCACGGTGTCCTCCTTCTCCTCCTTCTCCTCCGCCCTCACTCGCTCCTCTGTGTCCTTCTCCGTCGTTTCTCCACACTCCCGGGCATAGTGTCCCTGCTTCTTGCAGCGGAAGCAGAAGAACTCCGGACATTCACGCAAGATGTGTCCCGGTTGCAAACACAACCGACACACCTTTAATTGTTTATCATGTAGTACTCGAAAATACTCGGAACCCTCCAGTGTGTCAAATTTAGTGCTATAAGGCAGGGACGAGATAGCGTCAGGAAATTTCACTTTGAGAAAACGAGTACCATCCAAAATTTCCGTGCCAGTCCATTTCCTTCGTCTGATGTCCGACGCAGGTTCCACTCCCCATTGAAACAGCTTGTCCCGAATTTGTCCATCAGTTATATAGAGTGGCAAGTTTAGAAAGGACACCACTCTTGTGTCCTTAATCAGTTCCGTTGCCACCACCCTCGAGTTTCCTATCTTGAAACCATCTAATAGTCTTTCTTTGCCTTTGGCATTTCCCATGGTGAGTTCCCACCTCCCTTCTGCCTTTGCCCGGCAGCCCAACACTCTGCCACAGGTGAGCTCCACCGCCTTTAGTAAGGCCATCATCGCTATTTTCACCCCACCTTCAACTTCCACGTTCACCACCAAGTCTTTTGTGGCAAAATTCCGGTCCTTAACTGAATCACTGGCATCATCGTCTCCCACCGTCTTCCTCGCCATCTCTCCCCGGCGTCGACCCTGCCTGAGGGTCTCCATCGCTCCCGCTTCTCCATCCTTTGCCATCACCCGTCGTCTGTCGCCTGCCCCACCTTCTCCGACTGTCGTCCCATCTTTTCTCCCCTCTCCGCACACCTCAGATGGACAAGAGTCTCTCCACACTCTCAGCCCGTTTATTTCCATGGTCCCACTCGTCGGCTCTTCCGTCACCCGATCCATGTCTACAGCATCCGTTCGACTTAACTTTGCCGACACAAAGCAAACCCCCTGGCAGCCTTCGCTGCTGGGGGAGACAGCGAATTCTTTAGTATCAATCAGTCGTCGTTTTCTACTACATACAACAATATTCAAACTTCCTCCTTCTTCCTCAAACATAGGCGTTGGCGTGCACCGAATCCGTATACACCCTAGGTGGGCGTGTTCAGAGTGGTATGGCCGTAAGCAACTATGCTGGTCAAAAAAACCCTATATAAAGGTGGCATGGCACACACATAGCTTGCTTCAGTACATACATACATGCATAGATGTATAGATGCATAGATAGATAGATAGATAGATAGATAGATAGATAGATAGATACATAGATAGATACATACATAGATAGATACATAGATAGTATTCATACAAAAGTCATTGCTAGTCAGCCCTAACTTATACAACAACAATTATTACTTTTCTCTGGGATCAATTTCATTTCATCATTCAATCAATTCATTCATCAAACTTTTATTACATACAACTTTAGCTCATAAAACAACTTGACTCGTCTGTCTTTCCTTCCAAACGCCCTCTGCTGGCGGGGGGACAGAAAAAGAAAAAGCTTACGGCACCTGGTATTCCCAGGCGGTCTCCCATCCAAGTACTAACCAGGCCCGACTCTGCTTAGCTTCCGAGATCGGACGAGATCGGGCGTGTTCAGAGTGGTATGGCCGTAAGCAACTATGCTGGTCAAAAAAACCCTATATAAAGGTGGCATGGCACACACATAGCTTGCTTCAATACATACATACATGCATAGATGTATAGATGCATAGATAGATAGATAGATAGATACATACATAGATAGATAGATAGATAGATACATAGATAGATAGATACATAGATAGTATTCATACAAAAGTCATTGCTAGTCAGCCCTAACTTATACAACAACATTTTTACTTTTCTCTGGGATCAATTTCATTTCATCATTCAATCAATTCATTCATCAAACTTTTATTAAATACAACTTTAGCTCATGAAACAACTTGACTCGTCTGTCTTTCCTTCCAAACGCCCTCTGCTGGCGGGGGGACAGAAAAAGCTTACGGCACCTGGTATTCCCAGGCGGTCTCCCATCCAAGTACTAACCAGGCCCGACTCTGCTTAGCTTCCGAGATCGGACGAGATCGGGCGTGTTTTTTTTTTTTTTGTCTTTTATTATGAAAATATATTTGTATAAAAACAATATATATTTTTGATTTACAGAATACTTGACAAACAGAAAAAATAACAAGAAGTTCTTAACTTACCAAAACATATTACATTTGTTCTCATACACAAATCAAAAAAACCAGAGTATTTCAATACATCATCATAACAACATAAATTTCCAGTGATATTAATTTGAAAGAGCTCCCTTTCTGAAGGAAAAGATCAACACTCCCAAATAGGCCTACTACATTTGAAATAATGTAGGTACTTACCATTAAACGAGAACAAACCTCCAAAAGACAAAATAATTCTATACCCAAAGAGAATTTCAAAACTACATTATGCTAGCAAAAAAAAATACATTCCTAAAAAAAAACTTTTCGACATTTAGTCAAGGCTTCCCCACTATGTTACAAAAATACTATTATCCCTACCAATTCCACACAATCTCTCCCCCCTTTTTACAAACCAAAAGAGAGTTACCTTTGGTAAAGAGTGGAGCCAAACTTGCAGAGCCTTGCATCATCCTATATTTTACCTGGGTTTGTATTATTCTTTTGAAAATTGTCCAAACAGAAATCAGTTTATTGTCATAATGTGCTAGATTTCGCCTTGATTTAATCGCCCATCTGGCATGGCTTAAAAGAAATCTGCAAAACTCTGCATTTTTGACTTTACTCTCTGTCCAGACACCAAAAAGAAAAAAGATTTCCCAAGAATCTCTGTCATTCCATACCAACCCCAACTTCTCAATCAAGCAGCGTTTCAACAAACCAAAAAATTCACACAATTCAGTACATTTCACATACATATGCATAAGGTCTTCATCTTCCACACCACACACATCACACTCTCTGCCAACCTCCCTGTCCAGTTGATGCAGGATCACATTAGTAAAAATCTTGTTGTGTCGAAGTTTGAAATCATGATCCTCTGCTTCAATGCTATTACTTTTTATTTTCCATTTCTCCCAGATTTTATTCTCATCCAGATTTGGAAAAACCCTGCTCCAGTAGGGCAAGGAGGCCGGCTTCTGCCATACTTTAATCAGAAAAAGGTCATACAAATGTTTGCACACTATCCCACAAAAGTATTTCAACTCTCCCCTGTGAACATATGTCAAAGTAGGAAAGTCACTTCTCCTGTCTAACACGGCAGCAGATATGATTAATGATTTCCACGTTTGTGGAATGCTTTGTAATATAGCTTGATAATAATTCGAAATTACTGTAAACCTTGCGTCATGATTAATTTCTTTTACACCATCATATATTACCTGGTTCGGCAGAAAACCTGGCATAACTTCATACATTACATCTTTTAATTGTACAAAATTTGCTTTCAACATATTCGCATTGTATAACATTTTCCCTTCCGTTCTGATATATTCAGAAAAATTGGTAGCTCTTTTACCGTGTTTAAAGAATGTACTGTGTACTGTAAATGTTCCATAAATTCTGCCTGAGCGCACAGGACTTCCTTGTAGAAAAGTGGGAGTTCTGCCATCATTGGTTTTTTCAATGTCATCAACAGCACATAATCACCAATTCTCATCACTCTATTCAGAAAATACCCCATTAGACACTTCCACCCATAATCTGTATCGTCATACAGATATTTTTTAATATATTTGATCCTAAACGCTTTCTTTTTACTGTCTATGTCCACCAATTTTAAACCCCCCTCCTCATATTTACCTATTAAAGTTTTCCTTGCTATTTTCCCCACTGTAGTCCCCCAGATGAATTTTGTCATCATTTCATGCATACGATTAACAACCCACAAGGGTAAATCAACTACTGCTAAGGCATAATTGAGTTTAGACAGTATTAAATGATTTAAAACCACTACCTTTCCGTTAATTTTAAGATCTCTCATCCTCCACCAATGTAGCACTGCCTCTATTTTTTTTAATATGCCTGTCCATGTTTCATCCCTTGCAGCTAAACTATCCACACCAATAAATGTACCCAAAATTTTTACATGTTTCGGCTGTACTTTCAATGATAGATCTGTTTGAGGCGGACTGTCCATATTAATGAATAGCATTTCCGATTTTTGCAAATTTATGCGAGAGCCTGATGCTTTACCATACATTGTAATTAAGTCAATTGCTCTATATACACTGTCTAAATCTCTGACTAGTAGCGTCGTGTCATCCGCAAATTGTTGGATCAAAACCTCCCCTCCCCCTGGTAACTCAATCCCTTTTACATGTGAATCCGTTTTTAATAACGCGCTCAAAGATTCCACCACAATAGAATATAGAATTGATGACATCGGACACCCCTGCCTGACGGATCTGTGCAGTTGAAACTCATCAGTAATCATCCCATTCACTTTAACTCTACCTGTTGCTGTGCTGTACAATAATTTCAACCATGCTATCATCCGATCTCCAAAACCTAACCTTTCCAGCACCCTAAACATGAATTTGTGTTCAACCCTGTCAAAAGCTTTATTGAAATCTAGAGATACGATAATACCTTTCTGTTTAGTTATTTTTAAATACTCCACTGTGTCCCTTATTGTGCTTATGATGTCAGATGCCTCTCTACCCGGTATACTATAAGCTTGCGTTGGTGCTATTATTGTGTGTATGACCTGTTTAAAGCGGTTTGCGAAAATTTTCATTAATATTTTATAATCTGTGTTCAAGAGTGTGATTGGTCTATAGTTAGCCAAATTACTTTTCTCCCCTTTCTTAAAAATCAAAGTTATAATGCCCAATGTCATTGATTTTGAAACCATCTTCTGACGAGCTATTTCTTTGTACACAGTTAACAGTATTGGCATTAACACTTTTGCAAAAACCTTATAAAAGTTTGCCGTTAGCCCATCACTGCCCGGACTTTTATTCGAGACCAAACTCTTTATTGCCATTTCTACTTCTTTCTCTTCTATTTCCCGATCACAAAATGATTTATCACTATTAGACAGTTTGACCGTCATTTTTGTCAGAATTTCTCTCGTTAAGATGTCGTCTGAACCGTTTGATGTAAAAAGAGTCTGATAGAAGTTGTACACAGTTTCTATCATTTCTCCCAAACTTGACGTCATATTTCCTTGTCCATCTTCTAAACGATTGATATAGCACTGTTCTTGCTTGCTTCGTTCCAGGTTTAAAAAAAATCCCGTGCTCTTTTCTCCCTCCACCGCATATTGCGCCCTACTCCGCACAATTGCCCCTTCACATTTTCTTTTTTCAATAGTTTTTAATTCTTCATATAGAGCCCCCAACCGTTCTTCATCAACATTATCCTGTCTGTTCAACATTTCAATCTCAGATTTTATTCGGTTTTCTTTTTGATGTTCTTTGAAGCTCATCCTCTTGGCAAAGTGAATGCTCTTCTTCTTAATTCTCACTTTCAAATCCTCCCATCCCTCCACCACAGCCGTCTTAAAAAAAGGTTGTGAGACGGTAGTCTTAATAAGTGTCTCTATACAGTTTATGAAGTTCTCATTTTTCAACAATGTAGCATTTAGATACCACAAACCCCCTCCCTTCACTCTTTTCAGTTTCCCCAGTTTCACCAACAAAAAAGCATGATCACTCAGGAAAGTGAAGTCATAATGCGCCGTATGAAAATAATGTAAATGTCTCTGTTTAATCAAACATAAATCAATCCTGCTTCTGCGCAGAGAACCTTGCACAGTCTGAAGTCTGGAGTAGGTTCTCGCTAGTGGATTCTCATTTCTCCATAAATCCAA
Organism: Antennarius striatus; assembly: GCF_040054535.1. Classification (NCBI taxonomy): domain Eukaryota; kingdom Metazoa; phylum Chordata; class Actinopteri; order Lophiiformes; family Antennariidae; genus Antennarius; species Antennarius striatus. The sequence goes on along the minus strand of NC_090781.1, from coordinate 2,860,139 downwards.
CCATTCCTGCTGTAACATAAAATTCCTGAGAATTGTTCTTGAGGTATCGTTTTTAAATTGTCCAGTTTCATGTCTGTCCAGCATGCATAACTTGACATTGAAGTCCCCCATGATAATGTCACTGTTACTTGCACTCCGATATAAGTCTTTGAAAAAAACAGAACGTTCGCTCTCAAGATTAGGAGCATAGATGTTCATTAGTTCAAAAGTTTGTTCTTCTACAGTGAATTTAATTTTTACCCACCTCCCTTCATCGTCACCCTTTACGAAAGTGGCGTTTATGTCTCTGTTATTTACATTAACCAAAATACTCACCCCCCTCGCTCTACTTGTGCCGTAGCTCGAAAAAATTTGTCCGCGCCAGAGAGACTGCACTTGTGCTTCGACAACCGCGTCCCAGTGCGTCTCTTGTAAACATATAATGTTTGCCTTGCACAAAGTGATCAGTTTCTCAAATTTCTCAATATTCCTCAGTCCATTTATATTTATGGACGCTAGTTTCATAGTCACCTATGCACTAACTCCAAAGAATATGTATATGTATATATATATGTACCTCATCAGTAGAACCAATTTCATGTCTTCTTGTCTTTTTTGTTTCTCCTTCCTCTATTCCTTTTTTGAGTCAAACCCTCCCCATCCTTTTCCGTCATATGTTCCCCTACCCCGTGTGCAGTATCACCTGCTATTACCCCCTGTTCCACGTCTCCACAGCCACCAGTGTTCCGGAGGACACTACGACTGCGTCCCCTCCGATGTCCGCTATCCTCCGGTTCTGCGTCCCCTCTCCGCTCCGCCATCTCACTCCCGTCTTTCCGTGTTGGTCGTTCCACGACCGCGGTTGCCTCTGCTACTCCATCACCGTCATTCTTCTCCCGGTCACCGGCATTCGTCCCCTCCTCCGACTCTCTTCCCTCGTCGTCCGTCTCCATCACACTGGAGGAACCCTCGTCCTCCTCCACGGTGTCCTCCTTCTCCTCCTTCTCCTCCGCCCTCACTCGCTCCTCTGTGTCCTTCTCCGTCGTTTCTCCACACTCCCGGGCATAGTGTCCCTGCTTCTTGCAGCGGAAGCAGAAGAACTCCGGACATTCACGCAAGATGTGTCCTGGTTGCAAACACAACCGACACACCTTTAATTGTTTATCATGTAGTACTCGAAAATACTCGGAACCCTCCAGTGTGTCAAATTTAGTACTATAAGGCAGGGACGAGATAGCGTCAGGAAATTTCACTTTGAGAAAACGAGTACCATCCAAAATTTCCGTGCCAGTCCATTTCCTTCGTCTGATGTCCGACGCAGGTTCCACTCCCCATTGAAACAGTTTGTCCCGAATTTGTCCATCAGTTATGTAGAGTGGCAAGTTTAGAAAAGACACCACTCTTGTGTCCTTAATCAGTTCCGTAGCCACCACCCTCGAGTTTCCTATCTTGAAACCATCTAATAGTCTTTCTTTGCCTTTGGCATTTCCCATGGTGAGTTCCCACCTCCCTTCTGCCTTTGCCCGGCAGCCCAACACTCTGCCACAGGTGAGCTCCACCGCCTTTAGTAAGGCCATCATCGCTATTTTCACCCCACCTTCAACTTCCACGTTCACCACCAAGTCTTTTGTGGCAAAATTCCGGTCCTTAACCGATTCACTGGCATCATCGTCTCCCACCGTCTTCCTCGCCATCTCTCCCCGGCGTCGACCCTGCCTGAGGGTCTCCATCGCTCCCGCTTCTCCATCCTTTGCCATCACCCGTCGTCTGTCGCCTGCCCCACCTTCTCCGACTGTCGTCCCATCTTTTCTCCCCTCTCCGCACACCTCAGATGGACAAGAGTCTCTCCACACTCTCAGCCCGTTTATTTCCATGGTCCCACTCGTCGGCTCTTCCGTCACCCGATCCATGTCTACAGCATCCGTTCGACTTAACTTTGCCGACACAAAGCAAACCCCCTGGCAGCCTTCGCTGCTGGGGGAGACAGCGAATTCTTTAGTATCAATCAGTCGTCGTTTTCTACTACATACAACAATATTCAAACTTCCTCCTTCTTCCTCAAACATAGGCGTTGGCGTGCACCGAATCCGTATACACCCTAGGTGGGCGTGTTCAGAGTGGTATGGCCGTAAGCAACTATGCTGGTCAAAAAAACCCTATATAAAGGTGGCATGGCACACACATAGCTTGCTTCAGTACATACATACATGCATAGATGTATAGATGCATAGATAGATAGATAGATAGATAGATAGATAGATAGATAGATAGATAGATAGATAGATAGATACATAGATAGATACATACATAGATAGATACATAGATAGTATTCATACAAAAGTCATTGCTAGTCAGCCCTAACTTATACAACAACAATTATTACTTTTCTCTGGGATCAATTTCATTTCATCATTCAATCAATTCATTCATCAAACTTTTATTACATACAACTTTAGCTCATAAAACAACTTGACTCGTCTGTCTTTCCTTCCAAACGCCCTCTGCTGGCGGGGGGACACAAAAAGAAAAAGCTTACGGCACCTGGTATTCCCAGGCGGTCTCCCATCCAAGTACTAACCAGGCCCGACTCTGCTTAGCTTCCGAGATCGGACGAGATCGGGCGTGTTCAGAGTGCTATGGCCGTAAGCAACTATGCTGGT
>NC_090781.1:2820000-2825000 GCF_040054535.1 Antennarius striatus | reverse complement strand
TTTACAAACCAAAAGAGAGTTACCTTTGGTAAAGAGTGGAGCCAAACTTGCAGAGCCTTGCATCATCCTATATTTTACCTGGGTTTGTATTATTCTTTTGAAAATTGTCCAAACAGAAATCAGTTTATTGTCATAATGTGCTAGATTTCGCCTTGATTTAATCGCCCATCTGGCATGGCTTAAAAGAAATCTGCAAAACTCTGCATTTTTGACTCTACTCTCTGTCCAGACACCAAAAAGAAAAAAGATTTCCCAAGAATCTCTGTCATTCCATACCAACCCCAACTTCTCAATCAAGCAGCGTTTCAACAAACCAAAAAATTCACACAATTCAGTACATTTCACATACATATGCATAAGGTCTTCATCTTCCACACCACACACATCACACTCTCTGCCAACCTCCCTGTCCAGTTGATGCAGGATCACATTAGTAAAAATCTTGTTGTGTCGAAGTTTGAAATCATGATCCTCTGCTTCAATGCTATTACTTTTTACTTTCCATTTCTCCCAGATTTTATTCTCATCCAGATTTGGAAAAACCCTGCTCCAGTAGGGCAAAGAGGCCGGCTTCTGCCATACTTTCATCAGAAAAAGGTCATACAAATGTTTGCACACTATCCCACAAAAGTATTTCAACTCTCCCCTGTGAACATATGTCAAAGTAGGAAAGTCACTTCTCCTGTCTAACACGGCAGCAGATATGATTAATGATTTCCACGTTTGTGGAATGCTTTGTAATATAGCTTGATAATAATTCGAAATTACTGTAAACCTTGCGTCATGATTAATTTCTTTTACACCATCATATATTACCTGGTTCGGCAGAAAACCTGGCATAACTTCATACATTACATCTTTTAATTGTACAAAATTTGCTTTCAACATATTCGCATTGTATAACATTTTCCCTTCCGTTCTGATATATTTATTCAGAAAAATCGGTAGCTCTTTTACCGTGTTTAAAGAATGTACTGTGTACTGTAAATGTTCCATAAATTCTGCCTGAGCGCACAGGACTTCCTTGTAGAAAAGTGGGAGTTCTGCCATCATTGGTTTTTTCAATGTCATCAACAGCACATAATCACCAATTCTCATCACTCTATTCAGAAAATACCCCATTAGACACTTCCACCCATAATCTGTCTCGTCATACAGATATTTTTTAATATATTTGATCCTAAACGCTTTCTTTTTACTGTCTATGTCCACCAATTTTAAACCCCCTTCCTCATATTTACCTATTAAAGTTTTCCTTGCTATTTTCCCCACTGTAGTCCCCCAGATGAATTTTGTCATCATTTCATGCATACGATTCACAACCCACAAGGGTAAATCAACTACTGCTAAGGCATAATTGAGTTTAGACAGTATTAAATGATTTAAAACCACTACCTTTCCGTTAATTTTAAGATCTCTCATCCTCCACCAATGTAGCACTGCCTCTATTTTTTTTAATATGCCTGTCCATGTTTCATCCCTTGCAGCTAAACTATCCACACCAATGAATGTACCCAAAATTTTTACATGTTTCGGCTGTACTTTCAATGATAGATCTGTTTGAGGCGGACTGTCCATATTAATGAATAGCATTTCCGATTTTTGTAAATTTATGTGAGAGCCTGATGCTTTACCATACATTGCAATTAAGTCAATTGCTCTATATACACTGTCTAAATCTCTGACTAGTAACGTCGTGTCATCCGCAAATTGTTGGATCAAAACCTCCCCTCCCCCTGGTAACTCAATCCCTTTTACATGTGAATCCGTTTTTAATAACGCGCTCAAAGATTCCACCACAATAGAATATAAAATTGATGACATCGGACACCCCTGCCTGACGGATCTGTGCAGTTGAAACTCATCAGTAATAATTCCATTCACTTTAACTCTACCTGTTGCTGTGCTGTACAATAATTTCAACCATGCTATCATCCGATCTCCAAAACCTAACCTTTCCAGCACCCTAAACATAAATTTGTGTTCAACCCTGTCAAAAGCTTTATTGAAATCTAGAGATACGATAATACCTTTCTGTTTAGTTATTTTTAAATACTCCACTGTGTCCCTTATTGTGCTTATGATGTCAGATGCCTCTCTACCCGGTATACTATAAGCTTGCGTTGGTGCTATTATTGTGTGTATGACCTGTTTAAAGCGGTTTGCGAAAATTTTCATTAATATTTTATAATCTGTGTTCAAGAGTGTGATTGGTCTATAGTTAGCCAAATTACTTTTCTCCCCTTTCTTAAAAATCAAAGTTATAACGCCCAATGTCATTGATTTTGAAACCATCTTCTGACGAGCTATTTCTTTGTACACAGTTAACAGTATTGGCATTAACACTTTTGCAAAAACCTTATAAAAGTTTGCCGTTAGCCCATCACTGCCCGGACTTTTATTCGAGACCAAACTCTTTATTGCCATTTCTACTTCTTTCTCTTCTATTTCCCGATCACAAAATGATTTATCACTATTAGACAGTTTGACCGTCATTTTTGTCAGAATTTCTCTCGTTAAGATGTCGTCTGAACCGTTTGATGTAAAAAGAGTCTGATAGAAGTTGTACACAGTTTCTATCATTTCTCCCAAACTTGACGTCATATTTCCTTGTCCATCTTCTAAACGATTGATATAGCACTGTTCTTGCTTGCTTCGTTCCAGGTTTAAAAAAAATCCCGTGCTCTTTTCTCCCTCCACCGCATATTGCGCCCTACTCCGCACAATTGCCCCTTCACATTTTCTTTTTTCAATAGTTTTTAATTCTTCATATAGAGCCCCCAACCGTTCTTCATCAACATTATCCTGTCTGTTCAACATTTCAATTTCAGATTTTATTCGGTTTTCTTTTTGATGTTCTTTGAAGCTCATCCTCTTGGCAAAGTGAATGCTCTTCTTCTTAATTCTCACTTTCAAATCCTCCCATCCCTCCACCACAGCCGTCTTAAAAAAAGGTTGTGAGACGGTAGTCTTAATAAGTGTCTCTATACAGTTTATGAAGTTCTCATTTTTCAACAGTGTAGCATTTAGATGCCACAAACCCCCTCCCTTCCCTCTTTTCAGTTTCCCCAGTTTCACCAACAAAAAAGCATGATCACTCAGGAAAGTGAAGTCATAATGCGCCGTATGAAAATAATGTAAATGTCTCTGTTTAATCAAACATAAATCAATCCTGCTTCTGCGCAGAGAACCTTGCACAGTCTGAAGTCTGGAGTAGGTTCTCGCTAGTGGATTCTCATTTCTCCATAAATCCAACCATTCCTGCTGTAACATAAAATTCCTGAGAATTGTTCTTGAGGTATCGTTTTTAAATTGTCCAGTTTCATGTCTGTCCAGCATGCATAACTTGACATTGAAGTCCCCCATGATAATGTCACTGTTACTTGCACTCCGATATAAGTCTTTGAAAAAAACAGAACGTTCGCTCTCAACATTAGGAGCATAGATGTTCATTAGTTCAAAAGTTTGTTCTTCTACAGTGAATTTAATTTTTACCCACCTCCCTTCATCGTCACCCTTTACGAAAGTGGCGTTTATGTCTCTGTTATTTACATTAACCAAAATACTCACCCCCCTCGCTCTACTTGTGCCGTAGCTCGAAAAAATTTGTCCGCGCCAGAGAGACTGCACTTGTGCTTCGACAACCGCGTCCCAGTGCGTCTCTTGTAAACATATAATGTTTGCCTTGCACAAAGTGATCAGTTTCTCAAATTTCTCAATATTCCTCAGTCCATTTATATTTATGGACGCTAGTTTCATAGTCACCTATGCACTAACTCCAAAGAATATGTATATATATATGTATGTACCTCATCAGTAGAACCAATTTCATGTCTTCTTGTCTTTTTTGTTTCTCCTTCCTCTATTCCTTTTTTGACTCAAACCCTCCCCATCCTTTTCCGTCATATGTTCCCCTACCCCGTGTGCAGTATCACCTGCTATTACCCCCTGTTCCATGTCTCCACAGCCACCGGTGTTCCGGAGGACACTACGACTGCGTCCCCTCCGATGTCCGCTTTCCTCCGGATCTGCGTCCCCTCTCCGCTCCACCATCTCTCTCCCGTCTTTCCGTGTTGGTTGTTTCACGACCGCGGTTTCCTCTGCTACTCCATCACCGGCATTCGTCACCTCCTCCGACTCTCTTCCCTCGTCGTCCGTCTCCATCACACTGGAGGAACCCTCGTCCTCCTCCACGGTGTCCTCCTTCTCCTCCTTCTCCTCCGCCCTCACTCGCTCCTCTGTGTCCTTCTCCGTCGTTTCTCCACACTCCCGGGCATAGTGTCCCTGCTTCTTGCAGCGGAAGCAGAAGAACTCCGGACATTCACGCAAGATGTGTCCCGGTTGCAAACACAACCGACACACCTTTAATTGTTTATCATGTAGTACTCGAAAATACTCGGAACCCTCCAGTGTGTCAAATTTAGTACTATAAGGCAGGGACGAGATAGCATCAGGAAATTTCACTTTGAGAAAACGAGTACCATCCAAAATTTCCGTGCCAGTCCATTTCCTTCGTCTGATGTCCGACGCAGGTTCCACTCCCCATTGAAACAGCTTGTCCCGAATTTGTCCATCAGTTATGTAGAGTGGCAAGTTTAGAAAGGACACCACTCTTGTGTCCTTAATCAGTTCCGTAGCCACCACCCTCGAGTTTCCTATCTTGAAACCATCTAATAGTCTTTCTTTGCCTTTGGCATTTCCCATGGTGAGTTCCCACCTCCCTTCTGCCTTTGCCCGGCAGCCCAACACTCTGCCACAGGTGAGCTCCACCGCCTTTAGTAAGGCCATCATCGCTATTTTCACCCCACCTTCAACTTCCACGTTCACCACCAAGTCTTTTGTGGCAAAATTCCGGTCCTTAACTGAATCACTGGCATCATCGTCTCCCACCGTCTTCCTCGCCATCTCTCCCCGGCGTCGACCCTGCCTGAGGGTCTCCATCGCTCCCGCTTCTCCATCCTTTGCCATCACCCGTCGTCTGTCGCCTGCCCCACCTTCTC
>NC_090781.1:2765000-2770000 GCF_040054535.1 Antennarius striatus | reverse complement strand
TGTCTTTCCTTACAAACGCCCTCTGCTGGCGGGGGGACAGAAAAAGAAAAAGCTTACGGCACCTGGTATTCCCAGGCGGTCTCCCATCCAAGTACTAACCAGGCCCGACTCTGCTTAGCTTCCGAGATCGGACGAGATCGGGCTTGTTTTTTTTTTTTTGTCTTTTATTATGAAAATATATTTGTATAAAAACAATATATATTTTTGATTTACAGAATACTTGACAAACAGAAAAAATAACAAGAAGTTCTTAACTTACCAAAACATATTACATTTGTTATCATACACAAATAAAAAAAAACCAGAGTATTTCAATACATCATCATAACAACATAAATTTCCAGTGATATTAATGTGAAAGAGCTCCCTTTCTGAAGGAAAAGATCAACACTCCCAAATAGGCCTACTACATTTGAAATAATGTAGGTACTTACCATTAAACGAGAACAATCCTCCAAAAGACAAAATAATTCTATACCCAAAGAGAATTTCAAAACTACATTATGCTAGCAAAAAATACATTCCTAAAAAAAACTTTTCGACATTAGTCAAGGATTCCCCACTATGTTACAAAAATACTATTATCCCTACCAATTCCACACAATCTCTCCCCCCTTTTTACAAACCAAAAGAGAGTTACCTTTGGTAAAGAGTGGAGCCAAACTTGCAGAGCCTTGCATCATCCTATATTTTACCTGGGTTTGTATTATTCTTTTGAAAATTGTCCAAACAGAAATCAGTTTATTGTCATAATGTGCTAGATTTCGCCTTGATTTAATCGCCCATCTGGCATGGCTTAAAAGAAATCTGCAAAACTCTGCATTTTTGACTCTACTCTCTGTCCAGACACCAAAAAGAAAAAAGATTTCCCAAGAATCTCTGTCATTCCATACCAACCCCAACTTCTCAATCAAGCAGCGTTTCAACAAACCAAAAAATTCACACAATTCAGTACATTTCACATACATATGCATAAGGTCTTCATCTTCCACACCACACACATCACACTCTCTGCCAACCTCCCTGTCCAGTTGATGCAGGATCACATTAGTAAAAATCTTATTGTGTCGAAGTTTGAAATCATGATCCTCTGCTTCAATGCTATTACTTTTTACTTTCCATTTCTCCCAGATTTTATTCTCATCCAGATTTGGAAAAACCCTGCTCCAGTAAGGCAAAGAGGCCGGCTTCTGCCATACTTTCATCAGAAAAAGGTCATACAAATGTTTGCACACTATCCCACAAAAGTATTTCAACTCTCCCCTGTGAACATATGTCAAAGTAGGAAAGTCACTTCTCCTGTTTAACACGGCAGCCGATATGATTAATGATTTCCACGTTTGTGGAATGCTTTGTAATATAACTTGATAATTATTCGAAATTACTGTAAACCTTGCGTCATGATTAATTTCTTTTACACCATCATATATTACCTGGTTCGGCAGAAAACCTGGCATAACTTCATACATTACATCTTTTAATTGTACAAAATTTGCTTTCAACATATTCGCATTGTATAACATTTTCCCTTCCGTTCTGATATATTTATTCAGAAAAATCGGTAGCTCTTTTACCGTGTTTAAAGAATGTACTGTGTACTGTAAATGTTCCATAAATTCTGCCTGAGCGCACAGGACTTCCTTGTAGAAAAGTGGGAGTTCTGCCATCATTGGTTTTTTCAATGTCATCAACAGCACATAATCACCAATTCTCATCACTCTATTCAGAAAATACCCCATTAGACACTTCCACCCATAATCTGTCTCGTCATACAGATATTTTTTAATATATTTGATCCTAAACGCTTTCTTTTTACTGTCTATGTCCACCAATTTTAAACCCCCTTCCTCATATTTACCTATTAAAGTTTTCCTTGCTATTTTCCCCACTGTAGTCCCCCAGATGAATTTTGTCATCATTTCATGCATACGATTCACAACCCACAAGGGTAAATCAACTACTGCTAAGGCATAATTGAGTTTAGACAGTATTAAATGATTTAAAACCACTACCTTTCCGTTAATTTTAAGATCTCTCATCCTCCACCAATGTAGCACTGCCTCTATTTTTTTTAATATGCCTGTCCATGTTTCATCCCTTGCAGCTAAACTATCCACACCAATGAATGTACCCAAAATTTTTACATGTTTCGGCTGTACTTTCAATGATAGATCTGTTTGAGGCGGACTGTCCATATTAATGAATAGCATTTCCGATTTTTGTAAATTTATGTGAGAGCCTGATGCTTTACCATACATTGCAATTAAGTCAATTGCTCTATATACACTGTCTAAATCTCTGACTAGTAACGTCGTGTCATCCGCAAATTGTTGGATCAAAACCTCCCCTCCCCCTGGTAACTCAATCCCTTTTACATGTGAATCCGTTTTTAATAACGCGCTCAAAGATTCCACCACAATAGAATATAAAATTGATGACATCGGACACCCCTGCCTGACGGATCTGTGCAGTTGAAACTCATCAGTAATAATTCCATTCACTTTAACTCTACCTGTTGCTGTGCTGTACAATAATTTCAACCATGCTATCATCCGATCTCCAAAACCTAACCTTTCCAGCACCCTAAACATAAATTTGTGTTCAACCCTGTCAAAAGCTTTATTGAAATCTAGAGATACGATAATACCTTTCTGTTTAGTTATTTTTAAATACTCCACTGTGTCCCTTATTGTGCTTATGATGTCAGATGCCTCTCTACCCGGTATACTATAAGCTTGCGTTGGTGCTATTATTGTGTGTATGACCTGTTTAAAGCGGTTTGCGAAAATTTTCATTAATATTTTATAATCTGTGTTCAAGAGTGTGATTGGTCTATAGTTAGCCAAATTACTTTTCTCCCCTTTCTTAAAAATCAAAGTTATAACGCCCAATGTCATTGATTTTGAAACCATCTTCTGACGAGCTATTTCTTTGTACACAGTTAACAGTATTGGCATTAACACTTTTGCAAAAACCTTATAAAAGTTTGCCGTTAGCCCATCACTGCCCGGACTTTTATTCGAGACCAAACTCTTTATTGCCATTTCTACTTCTTTCTCTTCTATTTCCCGATCACAAAATGATTTATCACTATTAGACAGTTTGACCGTCATTTTTGTCAGAATTTCTCTCGTTAAGATGTCGTCTGAACCGTTTGATGTAAAAAGAGTCTGATAGAAGTTGTACACAGTTTCTATCATTTCTCCCAAACTTGACGTCATATTTCCTTGTCCATCTTCTAAACGATTGATATAGCACTGTTCTTGCTTGCTTCGTTCCAGGTTTAAAAAAAATCCCGTGCTCTTTTCTCCCTCCACCGCATATTGCGCCCTACTCCGCACAATTGCCCCTTCACATTTTCTTTTTTCAATAGTTTTTAATTCTTCATATAGAGCCCCCAACCGTTCTTCATCAACATTATCCTGTCTGTTCAACATTTCAATTTCAGATTTTATTCGGTTTTCTTTTTGATGTTCTTTGAAGCTCATCCTCTTGGCAAAGTGAATGCTCTTCTTCTTAATTCTCACTTTCAAATCCTCCCATCCCTCCACCACAGCCGTCTTAAAAAAAGGTTGTGAGACGGTAGTCTTAATAAGTGTCTCTATACAGTTTATGAAGTTCTCATTTTTCAACAGTGTAGCATTTAGATGCCACAAACCCCCTCCCTTCCCTCTTTTCAGTTTCCCCAGTTTCACCAACAAAAAAGCATGATCACTCAGGAAAGTGAAGTCATAATGCGCCGTATGAAAATAATGTAAATGTCTCTGTTTAATCAAACATAAATCAATCCTGCTTCTGCGCAGAGAACCTTGCACAGTCTGAAGTCTGGAGTAGGTTCTCGCTAGTGGATTCTCATTTCTCCATAAATCCAACCATTCCTGCTGTAACATAAAATTCCTGAGAATTGTTCTTGAGGTATCGTTTTTAAATTGTCCAGTTTCATGTCTGTCCAGCATGCATAACTTGACATTGAAGTCCCCCATGATAATGTCACTGTTACTTGCACTCCGATATAAGTCTTTGAAAAAAACAGAACGTTCGCTCTCAACATTAGGAGCATAGATGTTCATTAGTTCAAAAGTTTGTTCTTCTACAGTGAATTTAATTTTTACCCACCTCCCTTCATCGTCACCCTTTACGAAAGTGGCGTTTATGTCTCTGTTATTTACATTAACCAAAATACTCACCCCCCTCGCTCTACTTGTGCCGTAGCTCGAAAAAATTTGTCCGCGCCAGAGAGACTGCACTTGTGCTTCGACAACCGCGTCCCAGTGCGTCTCTTGTAAACATATAATGTTTGCCTTGCACAAAGTGATCAGTTTCTCAAATTTCTCAATATTCCTCAGTCCATTTATATTTATGGACGCTAGTTTCATAGTCACCTATGCACTAACTCCAAAGAATATGTATATATATATGTATGTACCTCATCAGTAGAACCAATTTCATGTCTTCTTGTCTTTTTTGTTTCTCCTTCCTCTATTCCTTTTTTGACTCAAACCCTCCCCATCCTTTTCCGTCATATGTTCCCCTACCCCGTGTGCAGTATCACCTGCTATTACCCCCTGTTCCATGTCTCCACAGCCACCGGTGTTCCGGAGGACACTACGACTGCGTCCCCTCCGATGTCCGCTTTCCTCCGGATCTGCGTCCCCTCTCCGCTCCGCCATCTCTCTCCCGTCTTTCCGTGTTGGTTGTTTCACGACCGCGGTTTCCTCTGCTACTCCATCACCGGCATTCGTCACCTCCTCCGACTCTCTTCCCTCGTCGTCCGTCTCCATCACACTGGAGGAACCCTCGTCCTCCTCCACGGTGTCCTCCTTCTCCTCCTTCTCCTCCGCCCTCACTCGCTCCTCTGTGTCCTTCTCCGTCGTTTCTCCACACTCCCGGGCATAGTGTCCCTGCTTCTTGCAGCGGAAGCAGAAGAACTCCGGACATTCACGCAAGATGTGTCCCGGTTGCAAACACAACCGACACACCTTTAATTGTTTATCATGTAG
>NC_090781.1:2737500-2742500 GCF_040054535.1 Antennarius striatus | reverse complement strand
TTTTACACCATCATATATTACCTGGTTCGGCAGAAAACCTGGCATAACTTCATACATTACATCTTTTAATTGTACAAAATTTGCTTTCAACATATTCGCATTGTATAACATTTTCCCTTCCGTTCTGATATATTTATTCAGAAAAATTGGTAGCTCTTTTACCGTGTTTAAAGAATGTACTGTGTACTGTAAATGTTCCATAAATTCTGCCTGAGCGCACAGGACTTCCTTGTAGAAAAGTGGGAGTTCTGCCATCATTGGTTTTTTCAATGTCATCAACAGCACATAATCACCAATTCTCATCACTCTATTCAGAAAATACCCCATTAGACACTTCCACCCATAATCTGTATCGTCATACAGATATTTTTTAATATATTTGATCCTAAATGCTTTCTTTTTACTGTCTATGTCCACCAATTTTAAACCCCCTTCCTCATATTTACCTATTAAAGTTTTCCTTGCTATTTTCCCCACTGTAGTCCCCCAGATGAATTTTGTCATCATTTCATGCATACGATTCACAACCCACAAGGGTAAATCAACTACTGCTAAGGCATAATTGAGTTTAGACAGTATTAAATGATTTAAAACCACTACCTTTCCGTTAATTTTAAGATCTCTCATCCTCCACCAATGTAGCACTGCCTCTATTTTTTTTAATATGCCTGTCCATGTTTCATCCCTTGCAGCTAAACTATCCACACCAATAAATGTACCCAAAATTTTTACATGTTTCGGCTGTACTTTCAATGATAGATCTGTTTGAGGCGGACTGTCCATATTAATGAATAGCATTTCCGATTTTTGCAAATTTATGCGAGAGCCTGATGCTTTACCATACATTGCAATTAAGTCAATTGCTCTATATACACTGTCTAAATCTCTGACTAGTAGCGTCGTGTCATCCGCAAATTGTTGGATCAAAACCTCCCCTCCCCCTGGTAACTCAATCCCTTTTACATGTGAATCCGTTTTTAATAACGCGCTCAAAGATTCCACCACAATAGAATATAGAATTGATGACATCGGACACCCCTGCCTGACGGATCTGTGCAGTTGAAACTCATCAGTAATCATTCCATTCACTTTAACTCTACCTGTTGCTGTGCTGTACAATAATTTCAACCATGCTATCATCCGATCTCCAAAACCTAACCTTTCCAGCACCCTAAACATAAATTTGTGTTCAACCCTGTCAAAAGCTTTATTGAAATCTAGAGATACGATAATACCTTTCTGTTTAGTTATTTTTAAATACTCCACTGTGTCCCTTATTGTGCTTATGATGTCAGATGCCTCTCTACCCGGTATACTATAAGCTTGCGTTGGTGCTATTATTGTGTGTATGACCTGTTTAAAGCGGTTTGCGAAAATTTTCATTAATATTTTATAATCTGTGTTCAAGAGTGTGATTGGTCTATAGTTAGCTAAATTACTTTTCTCCCCTTTCTTAAAAATCAAAGTTATAATGCCCAATGTCATTGATTTTGAAACCATCTTCTGACGAGCTATTTCTTTGTACACAGTTAACAGTATTGGCATTAACACTTTTGCAAAAACCTTATAAAAGTTTGCCGTTAGCCCATCACTGCCCGGACTTTTATTCGAGACCAAACTCTTTATTGCCATTTCTACTTCTTTCTCTTCTATTTCCCGATCACAAAATGATTTATCACTATTAGACAGTTTGACCGTCATTTTTGTCAGAATTTCTCTCGTTAAGATGTCGTCTGAACCGTTTGATGTAAAAAGAGTCTGATAGAAGTTGTACACAGTTTCTATCATTTCTCCCAAACTTGACGTCATATTTCCTTGTCCATCTTCTAAACGATTGATATAGCACTGTTCTTGCTTGCTTCGTTCCAGGTTTAAAAAAAATCCCGTGCTCTTTTCTCCCTCCACCGCATATTGCGCCCTACTCCGCACAATTGCCCCTTCACATTTTCTTTTTTCAATAGTTTTTAATTCTTCATATAGAGCCCCCAACCGTTCTTCATCAACATTATCCTGTCTGTTCAACATTTCAATTTCAGATTTTATTCGGTTTTCTTTTTGATGTTCTTTGAAGCTCATCCTCTTGGCAAAGTGAATGCTCTTCTTCTTAATTCTCACTTTCAAATCCTCCCATCCCTCCACCACAGCCGTCTTAAAAAAAGGTTGTGAGACGGTAGTCTTAATAAGTGTCTCTATACAGTTTATGAAGTTCTCATTTTTCAACAGTGTAGCATTTAGATGCCACAAACCCCCTCCCTTCCCTCTTTTCAGTTTCCCCAGTTTCACCAACAAAAAAGCATGATCACTCAGGAAAGTGAAGTCATAATGCGCCGTATGAAAATAATGTAAATGTCTCTGTTTAATCAAACATAAATCAATCCTGCTTCTGCGCAGAGAACCTTGCACAGTCTGAAGTCTGGAGTAGGTTCTCGCTAGTGGATTCTTATTTCTCCATAAATCCAACCATTCCTGCTGTAACATAAAATTCCTGAGAATTGTTCTTGAGGTATCGTTTTTAAATTGTCCAGTTTCATGTCTGTCCAGCATGCATAACTTGACATTGAAGTCCCCCATGATAATGTCACTGTTACTTGCACTCCGATATAAGTCTTTGAAAAAAACAGAACGTTCGCTCTCAACATTAGGAGCATAGATGTTCATTAGTTCAAAAGTTTGTTCTTCTACAGTGAATTTAATTTTTACCCACCTCCCTTCATCGTCACCCTTTGCGAAAGTGGCGTTTATGTCTCTGTTATTTACATTAACCAAAATACTCACCCCCCTCGCTCTACTTGTGCCGTAGCTCGAAAAAATTTGTCCGCGCCAGAGAGACTGCACTTGTGCTTCGACAACCGCGTCCCAGTGCGTCTCTTGTAAACATATAATGTTTGCCTTGCACAAAGTGATCAGTTTCTCAAATTTCTCAATATTCCTCAGTCCATTTATATTTATGGACGCTAGTTTCATAGTCACCTATGCACTAACTCCAAAGAATATGTATATATATATATATATATGTACCTCATCAGTAGAACCAATTTCATGTCTTCTTGTCTTTTTTGTTTCTCCTTCCTCTATTCCTTTTTTGACTCAAACCCTCCCCATCCTTTTCCGTCATATGTTCCCCTACCCCGTGTGCAGTATCACCTGCTAGTACCCCTCTGTTCGCGTCGAGTTGTTCCCCCTGTTCCATGTCTCCACAGCCACCGGTGTTCCGGAGGACACTACGACTGCGTCCCCTCCGATGTCCGCTATCCTCCGGTTCTGCGTCCCCTCTCCGCTCCGCCATCTCACTCCCGTATTTCCGTGTTGGTCGTTCCACGACCGCGGTTGCCTCTGCTACTCCATCACCGTCATTCTTCTCCCCGTCACCGGCATTCGTCCCCTCCTCCGACTCTCTTCCCTCGTCGTCCGTCTCCATCACACTGGAGGAACCCTCGTCCTCCTCCACGGTGTCCTCCTTCTCCTCCTTCTCCTCCGCCCTCACTCGCTCCTCTGTGTCCTTCTCCGTCGTTTCTCCACACTCCCGGGCATAGTGTCCCTGCTTCTTGCAGCGGAAGCAGAAGAACTCCGGACATTCACGCAAGATGTGTCCTGGTTGCAAACACAACCGACACACCTTTAATTGTTTATCATGTAGTACTCGAAAATACTCGGAACCCTCCAGTGTGTCAAATTTAGTACTATAAGGCAGGGACGAGATAGCGTCAGGAAATTTCACTTTGAGAAAACGAGTACCATCCAAAATTTCCGTGCCAGTCCATTTCCTTCGTCTGATGTCCGACGCAGGTTCCACTCCCCATTGAAACAGCTTGTCCCGAATTTGTCCATCAGTTATGTAGAGTGGCAAGTTTAGAAAGGACACCACTCTTGTGTCCTTAATCAGTTCTGTAGCCACCACCCTCGAGTTTCCTATCTTGAAACCATCTAATAGTCTTTCTTTGCCTTTGGCATTTCCCATGGTGAGTTCCCATCTCCCTTCTGCCTTTGCCCGGCAGCCCAACACTCTGCCACAGGTGAGCTCCACCGCCTTTAGTAAGGCCATCATCGCTATTTTCACCCCACCTTCAACTTCCACGTTCACCACCAAGTCTTTTGTGGCAAAATTCCGGTCCTTAACTGAATCACTGGCATCATCGTCTCCCACCGTCTTCCTCGCCATCTCTCCCCGGCGTCGACCCTGCCTGAGGGTCTCCATCGCTCCCGCTTCTCCATCCTTTGCCATCACCCGTCGTCTGTCGCCTGCCCCACCTTCTCCGACTGTCGTCCCATCTTTTCTCCCCTCTCCGCACACCTCAGATGGACAAGAGTCTCTCCACACTCTCAGCCCGTTTATTTCCATGGTCCCACTCGTCGGCTCTTCCGTCACCCGATCCATGTCTACAGCATCCGTTCGACTTAACTTTGCCGACACAAAGCAAACCCCCTGGCAGCCTTCGCTGCTGGGGGAGACAGCGAATTCTTTAGTATCAATCAGTCGTCGTTTTCTACTACATACAACAATATTCAAACTTCCACCTTCTTCCTCAAACATAGGCGTTGGCGTGCACCGAATCCGTATACACCCTAGGTGGGCGTGTTCAGAGTGGTATGGCCGTAAGCAACTATACTGGTCAAAAAAACCCTATATAAAGGTGGCATGGCACACACATAGCTTGCTTCAATACATACATACATGCATAGATGCATAGATGCATAGATAGATAGATAGATAGATAGACAGATAGATAGATAGATAGATAGATAGATAGATAGATAGATAGATAGATAGATAGATAGATAGATAGATAGATAGTATTCATACAAAAGTCATTGCTAGTCAGCCCTAACTTATACAACAACAATTATTACTTTTCTCTGGGATCAATTTCATTTCATCATTCAATCAATTCATTCATCAAACTTTTATTACATACAACTTTAGCTCATAAAACAACTTGACTCGTCTGTCTTTCCTTACAAACGCCCTCTGCTGGCGGGGGGACAGAAAAAGAAAAAGCTTA
>NC_090781.1:2725000-2727500 GCF_040054535.1 Antennarius striatus | reverse complement strand
TCAACTACTGCTAAGGCATAATTGAGTTTAGACAGTATTAAATGATTTAAAACCACTACCTTTCCGTTAATTTTAAGATCTCTCATCCTCCACCAATGTAGCACTGCCTCTATTTTTTTTAATATGCCTGTCCATGTTTCATCCCTTGCAGCTAAACTATCCACACCAATAAATGTACCCAAAATTTTTACATGTTTCGGCTGTACTTTCAATGATAGATCTGTTTGAGGCGGACTGTCCATATTAATGAATAGCATTTCCGATTTTTGCAAATTTATGCGAGAGCCTGATGCTTTACCATACATTGCAATTAAGTCAATTGCTCTATATACACTGTCTAAATCTCTGACTAGTAGCGTCGTGTCATCCGCAAATTGTTGGATCAAAACCTCCCCTCCCCCTGGTAACTCAATCCCTTTTACATGTGAATCCGTTTTTAATAACGCGCTCAAAGATTCCACCACAATAGAATATAGAATTGATGACATCGGACACCCCTGCCTGACGGATCTGTGCAGTTGAAACTCATCAGTAATCATTCCATTCACTTTAACTCTACCTGTTGCTGTGCTGTACAATAATTTCAACCATGCTATCATCCGATCTCCAAAACCTAACCTTTCCAGCACCCTAAACATAAATTTGTGTTCAACCCTGTCAAAAGCTTTATTGAAATCTAGAGATACGATAATACCTTTCTGTTTAGTTATTTTTAAATACTCCACTGTGTCCCTTATTGTGCTTATGATGTCAGATGCCTCTCTACCCGGTATACTATAAGCTTGCGTTGGTGCTATTATTGTGTGTATGACCTGTTTAAAGCGGTTTGCGAAAATTTTCATTAATATTTTATAATCTGTGTTCAAGAGTGTGATTGGTCTATAGTTAGCTAAATTACTTTTCTCCCCTTTCTTAAAAATCAAAGTTATAATGCCCAATGTCATTGATTTTGAAACCATCTTCTGACGAGCTATTTCTTTGTACACAGTTAACAGTATTGGCATTAACACTTTTGCAAAAACCTTATAAAAGTTTGCCGTTAGCCCATCACTGCCCGGACTTTTATTCGAGACCAAACTCTTTATTGCCATTTCTACTTCTTTCTCTTCTATTTCCCGATCACAAAATGATTTATCACTATTAGACAGTTTGACCGTCATTTTTGTCAGAATTTCTCTCGTTAAGATGTCGTCTGAACCGTTTGATGTAAAAAGAGTCTGATAGAAGTTGTACACAGTTTCTATCATTTCTCCCAAACTTGACGTCATATTTCCTTGTCCATCTTCTAAACGATTGATATAGCACTGTTCTTGCTTGCTTCGTTCCAGGTTTAAAAAAAATCCCGTGCTCTTTTCTCCCTCCACCGCATATTGCGCCCTACTCCGCACAATTGCCCCTTCACATTTTCTTTTTTCAATAGTTTTTAATTCTTCATATAGAGCCCCCAACCGTTCTTCATCAACATTATCCTGTCTGTTCAACATTTCAATTTCAGATTTTATTCGGTTTTCTTTTTGATGTTCTTTGAAGCTCATCCTCTTGGCAAAGTGAATGCTCTTCTTCTTAATTCTCACTTTCAAATCCTCCCATCCCTCCACCACAGCCGTCTTAAAAAAAGGTTGTGAGACGGTAGTCTTAATAAGTGTCTCTATACAGTTTATGAAGTTCTCATTTTTCAACAGTGTAGCATTTAGATGCCACAAACCCCCTCCCTTCCCTCTTTTCAGTTTCCCCAGTTTCACCAACAAAAAAGCATGATCACTCAGGAAAGTGAAGTCATAATGCGCCGTATGAAAATAATGTAAATGTCTCTGTTTAATCAAACATAAATCAATCCTGCTTCTGCGCAGAGAACCTTGCACAGTCTGAAGTCTGGAGTAGGTTCTCGCTAGTGGATTCTTATTTCTCCATAAATCCAACCATTCCTGCTGTAACATAAAATTCCTGAGAATTGTTCTTGAGGTATCGTTTTTAAATTGTCCAGTTTCATGTCTGTCCAGCATGCATAACTTGACATTGAAGTCCCCCATGATAATGTCACTGTTACTTGCACTCCGATATAAGTCTTTGAAAAAAACAGAACGTTCGCTCTCAACATTAGGAGCATAGATGTTCATTAGTTCAAAAGTTTGTTCTTCTACAGTGAATTTAATTTTTACCCACCTCCCTTCATCGTCACCCTTTGCGAAAGTGGCGTTTATGTCTCTGTTATTTACATTAACCAAAATACTCACCCCCCTCGCTCTACTTGTGCCGTAGCTCGAAAAAATTTGTCCGCGCCAGAGAGACTGCACTTGTGCTTCGACAACCGCGTCCCAGTGCGTCTCTTGTAAACATATAATGTTTGCCTTGCACAAAGTGATCAGTTTCTCAAATTTCTCAATATTCCTCAGTCCATTTATATTTATGGACGCTAGTTTCATAGTCACCTATGCACTAACTCCAAAGAATATGTATATATATATATATATATGTACCTCATCAGTAGAACCAATTTCAT
>NC_090781.1:2612500-2620000 GCF_040054535.1 Antennarius striatus | reverse complement strand
TCCATGCAACACCTAACACAAGGGGGAAATATGTTAAGTTGCAATAAAAAGGAGAGAACAGTTAGCACGGGCGCTCCTGCGCACCCCCCCACACACCCGCTAACACACACACGCACACAGGCAGAACACGTGGAAAGCTAGCTTACATTTTCCCATTCAATAGCAGCTAATCGATTACATTCCACAACAGAAAACACCACAAACATGTCACCGAACAACGCCACCCCGCATCACCGCAAGAAATCGCCATCAAAACTTGTAACTAAAACTTTTTCTGGACAGCGGCTCGGTGCACGTACCTCCCGCAGTCAGGTTCAAGGCAGACTGACGAGAGTCGGACAGACCGGATGTTACGGACATCACTTCCTTTATTCTTCAAAATAAAGGTGCTGACCGTAAGCGCAAAGGAAATACAAAATATAAAACTGAGATAAATAATTTCACATCCTCAAAAGAAATCAAAACACATCGTGAGGGATTTTGGTGAAATTAATAAAACTCCAAAGTTAAACAATCTTTTCTTGTCTGTTACATTCACCCCTCCTTAATTTCTCCAAAATCCTGAACATATGGAGAGAACTGCCCTCTTTAAGTCAGGTAATAAGAAGAGACTCAATGTTCACATTTACTCAAACCAAGGTGACGCCTGGAATTTAATTCCCCAACACAGCATTTAAAGCTACTTATGAAATAAGTTCAGAGAGCACAGGAGTTGATCAGGCTCCTGTCTCTCCTAGTCAATATGGTGCCTTATACACCACATAAAACCTTGGCACACAATCCCACCCATGAGAACATTTACCGCATTAAAAAAAAAAGACATTTACTGAAAACCATGTATATTCTGCAAAATACACATGAACATATTCCCCTTGTTACACTTTAAAACAGAGTCAACAGGGACTGAGACCTCCTATTAAACCCATTCACAATACCCCTTGTAACTGGCTTTTGCATCATGGTCTCTATCAGACGATTTACTTTTTTGACAACCCTACCTGTGCGTGTTCTGACAACATGTCTCTCAGACCCTGAATTTTGTGCTGGGACCTGATCACCATCCATCGTCTCAGGTAAATTGTCAAGTCCTGTCTCACTTGTGTTATGAACACTGGCCAAAGAGTCATTATGGTCATCAGGTAACACCTCTTCCCTCTGTTCTATCCTGCCACTGCCTATAGAGTCAGCCTGGGAAGTTGCATAGGTCCCCTGATCAGAGCCCCAAGTTGGGGATTGTGACACCTCATCCCCCTCCTCCGACTCTTTACCATCTCCTAATGACTCACCGTCCACATCTGATGACATGCTCACCCATGACTTGGTCCAGTTTTCTGGAGTTTCCTCCGGCAGACTACTTAAGGCGTCTGGTAGCTGAGACTGGGACCCACCGACCTCATCTGTGGTGGCTGGATCAGCTTCTGCACTGGTCTGTTCGGAGATCGGTAGAAAGCTCACATCCAATATCAGGTTCCGATGCACCACCTTGGTTTTCCCACTCTCATCCTTGATTTTGTAAATGTGAGTTTGGGGGTTACACTCTATGACTGTGTAGATAGTGGGTTCCCACTTATCTGCCAACTTCCTCTTTCCCTTCTCTGCTTTGTTGGCTAGCAAAACCCTATCCCCCACATTCAGACAGATGCCTCGGGCCCTCTTGTTGTAGCCATCAGCTTGGTGCTGCTGCTCTTTTCTGGCATGCTCCTGAGCAATAGTAGCAGCTTCATGAAGGCTCGCCATCAATTTGCTAGCATAGGTCTTGTAGTCGACCACATTGTTGTCCCTCAGGACCGGTTGGAAGACCATGTCTACTGGGAGTCTAGGGACACGACCAAACATTAAGTAGAATGGGGCATATCCAGTTGTTTCATGTATGGTAGCATTGTAAGCAAAAGTCAGGGTTTGTATCTGTTGTGCCCAGTGTTGTTTTGCTGCCAGTGGTAAGGAGCGTAGCATACTGCCAAGTGTCCGGTTGAATCTTTCAGTCTGCCCGTTTCCCATGGGGTGGTACGCCGTTGTGTGTGACTTCGCTACCCCTGTGAGATTGAGGAGTTCTGATATGAGTTTGCTTTCAAAATTTGCCCCCTGATCAGAATGTATACGCTCTGGAAAACCATATATACAAAACACATTGTCCCACAACTTCTTTGCAACCTGTTTTGCAGTCTGGTTCACACAGGGGAAAGCATGGGCCAATTTTGTGAAGTGGTCTGTTACGACCAAAACATCCACTGATCTCTGTTTGCTATCCTCAGCACTCCAAAAATCTATACACACCAGCTCCATGGGTGCTGAGGTGTGAATGCTCTCCAAAGGAGCACGTGCAGCTGGTTCAGGGGTTTTCGCAAGGATACATCGTTGGCAGCATTTCACATAATCCTTGATGTCTCTTTCCATTCGAGGCCAGAAAAAGCGCTGTCTGGCAAGGTGCAAGGTTCTGCCTTGTCCTTGGTGTCCTGCAAGGTCATGCACGCCTGAAAGGGCCTCGGCTTTACAAATGGTGGGTAGGACAAATTGATACCTTGTGTGTCTAGTTAATGGGTCTCTACTTGTTCTATAGAGGACTCCATCTTGGACTTTCAGACGATGCCACTGCTTACATAGTGCTCGTGCCATATGAGGTAGATTGCTTCTCCTTCTCCTGGATGGCAGTTTCCCCCGTTCTACCAACAGCAGAACCTCACGGATGTCAGAATCTGATTCCTGACTGTGTCGCAGTTCCTCAAGAGACAGAGCTGGAAGTGTGTCTCGTTCAGGGGGTGCCAACTGAGGAAGAACCTTCAAAAATTGTACTGCTCGTGATTCCGCAGCCTTTTCCCACTCAATATGAGCTTCACAGATGGACTTTACATCAGAGGAACCCTGGCTTCCAACTTGATTTTTACAAGGAATTCCTGTGGCGGCACAAACAGGGTCAAGTGTCTGAATGCATTGAACTCTGCACCGGAAAACATCTTGCACACCTTCCTCCTTTGTCCCTTCAGCCTCTGCCAAAAGATCCTCATATGGCTCACTGATCAACCTTTTACTCACTGACCTGGTGAAGGGGTCTCTACTCAAAGCGTCTGCCACTATGTTCTTAGTTCCAGGGATGTGCTTGATATTGAACGTGTATGGGGACAGCTTGGCCACCCATCGCTGTTCACAGGCATCTAGTTTTGGTTTTGTCATTAAGTAAGTCAGAGGATTATTATCCGTCCACACTGTAAAAGAGTGGCCCTTCAGCCAATGACCAAATTTTTCGCAAACACTCCACTTGAGTGCTAAAAATTCCAAGCGGTGGGCAGGATATCTCTTTTGTGAACCAGTAAGAGTCTTACTTGCAAAGGCGATTGGACGGGTTTTTGTCTCACCGTCCGGTATCTGAGACAAAACTGCCCCAAGACCATCGAGAGAGGCGTCAATGGACAGGATCAGCGGTTTGGAGAAGTCAGGGTGGGTGAGGACCACACAGTTCAAAAGCTTCTCCTTGAGGCTGAGGAAGGCAGAGTCACAATCATCAGTCCAATCTGTCGATTTTAATTTTCTAAAAACACCTGGCCTTTGGTTTGACTTACTAGTCTTCCCTCTCCGTTTTTGTCCTGCTGTGAGAGCAAACAGAGGTTTTGCAATTGAGGAGCAGTTTGGAATGAAATGTTGATAATAAAAAATCATCCCCAGAAATGACTTCACTCTCCGAACTGAAGGTGTGCAACCATCATCCTCCATCAAGTCTTTCTTTTTCATCCTGACAATGACCTCCACTTTACCTGGGTCAACAGCCACCCCATCACCATCAATAATGTGACCTAGGAATTTCACTGACTGTCGCAACAAGTGGCATTTCTTAGGACTCAACTTCAGGTTATGCTCTCTCAGCCTCTGAAAAACAACCTCCAGTCTGTTGAGGGCCTCTTGCTCTGATGGGGCAAAAACCAAAAGATCATCAAGATAACACAGCAGTGTACTAAAGTTGAGATCACCAAAAATGCTCAGCATCATTCGCATAAAGGATGCAGGACTATTACAGAGGCCTTGTGGCATTCTATTATACTCATGCAAGCCCAAAGGTGTTGTGAAGGCGGTGTATTTTTTATCTTCCTCATGCATGGGCAGATTGTAAAATCCTGATGTTAAATCCATGGTGCTGAAGACGGAGTTCCCGCCAAGGGCAGCAAGACAGTCTGCTTGATGAGGCAGAGGGTGAGCATCCTTGATGGTCCTTGCATTCAGCCACCGGAAATCTGTGCATATCCTGAGATCACCATTCTTTTTCCAAACCATGACCAGAGGAGAAGCAAATTCACTCACTGATTTTCTAATGATTGCCTGCTCTTCCATCTCAGTGAGGACTTGACGCAGCTTCCGGTAGTGAGCCGGAGGCACTCTGCGATATGGGAGACGGAAGGGACGGTCATCTGTGAGCCGGATCCTATGCACAAAACCCTTGGCCTCCCCACAATCTAGATGGTGTTTTGAGAACACATCTTGATATTGTTCCAGCATTTCCACCAGCTGATTCTTGGTAGAGGGGCTCACCTGGCAACCATCAATGTCAACCTCTCCCAGTCCAAGGTCCGTCAGTTTCTGTTTCAGGTCAGTTTTATCAGCAGTCTTCGGTCGGTCACATGTTGTCTTGTTTCTATCATTTTCTCTCTGGCAGGAGCCTTGAAGCGCCGTGAAGTCTTCAGCTGCCATGCAGGGAGAGACATCTGCCAGCTTGCAGTTTCTTTTTAGAGTGAGAGGCTTTTCAGTGACATTAGTCACTCTCATCGGGGTCCAACCATCTTCCCAGAGATGGGTGATCACTCTGCCTACCATCATGCCTCGAGGGGCACACTTAGATGAGGTTGACTCCACCACCACCGTACTTCCAGGTGACATGGGGACATTACTTGGCAGCCTACCCCACAATAAGTATTCCTGTTTGGGTTGTAATGTCACGGCCTGAGTCAGCTTGACTGTGCCCACCTTGTCTGGTATATCCTCCCCTTTCCACCTTGTGAGGCCAGCCATCATCTCCAGGAACTGCTCGCACTCTGCAGTCTCTTGCGCAGTGCATGCGATAAGTTTCCAGTAAGTGTTATCTTTCTTCATCTGACTGACTACATATTTCAATAGGTTGGTGCCTATGATAACCTCATCTTTCTGACCAGCAACCACTAGGACTGGTACCATGCACTTAATCCCATACAATTCCAGTTCCATATCATACATGCATTTAGGGCTCACCTGCACTCCTCCACAACCCACAAGGACAATGCTCTGTGTCATTTCTTGCTGTTGTGTCAGAATATTTTCAGATAACAGTCTCTGTTCCACTACCTCACTTATTGTGCAAGCCATTGATCCGGAGTCGAGCAGCCCTTTTAGCTGGGCAGAACCATTTATGGTCACCGGAGCATGAAATAATTCCCCAAACTCTTCAACTCTGTGGGTATTTTGGGTAATTACTGTACAGTCATCAGGCATTACTTTACATACGTTTGCATATATTTCCTTCAAATCTTCACCACATTCGAGGGTTATTTCTTTCTTGCCCACACTTCCCCTCTCCAGGCGTGAGCCATTTAGTTTAAAGATGCTGTACCTTGTTCTTCTCTGGATTGAGACCGACTAAGGTGGGGCGGGGCATTGTGTCTTGATCCACGTAGTCGGCATTCTCTCTTCCAGTGCCCTGGTTTGAAACAACTCATACACAAGTTCTCCTGCCTGCAGTGCATTGTGGTGGAGTGATCAGTTGCCTGACAAACTTTACATTTCCTCTGGGGAAAATTTGCTTTGTCCCTGTTTGATCCTGTGTTCACTACTGACTGAGCCTTCTGCTCCAAAGCACGATCTAGCAGGCCAATAAGTGACTGGATGCAAGCACTTTCAACAGGAGGAATGGAGGAAGGCCTCAACTTGTTTTGCTCACAGATGGGCTCTTGCACATTATCAATAGTTGCATCTTCCAGTGTTGAAACCTGAACATGGGAACCGACCTGCCTGTGCTGTGCTGGACGGTATGCTTTGCCTGAATTTTTCGTCTTGGTTTCTCTCTGATGTTCAATGAGGTGTTCTTGTATTTCATGTGATGTCCATTTCTCTGCTGTTTTGCACTTCAGGATACTGGTAAGTGCAGGGTCAGGACAATGCTTTACAAACATCATGGTGACTTCATGAGCAGGGTCTTCAACATTCTTTCCCTGCCTTCTCAGACACTCATCAGCTACGTCCACCGCTTTGTTCAGGCGGATCCAATAATCCATTGGACTTTCCCCAGTCAGAGGTAAGGTGTTGTAGAAATCTGCTAGTGGCATTGACGAATATGTTACCTCACTGAAATGCTGTTTAAGAATATCAAAAACTAGCTTGGGGTCTTCAGCAGGTTTCAAAGAAGGGATGCTGCGCAGTGTCACTCTAACAACATCCCTTGCCTTTCCGCCCAGTTTTGACATTGCCTCTTGGGAGTGTTCATGGGGTGGAATACCCCTTTTCTTCAGATAGACATCCATAACTTCCTCCTACTCATGCACTGTATGTTTGTCTGTCCCATCACCCCTGAAGTGTGGCGGCTCTTTGACATCTGCTTGCATTACAAACTTCACTCCTGTCAGATTCAACTCTGGATGTCCCTCTCCCACATTTATACTTGATGTGGGGGCACTTCTGTCATTCCCATTACCTGCAGTCTTCTGTATCTGGTTTGCAATGCTCTCGCCGATTTGATGAGCTAACTGAGTTATGAGGTTTCCTAAGTCTGGAGGACTGTTGTCTTCATTAGCCTTGAGTGACTTGGGAGAAGATGCATCAGTGGGCATGTGCGGATGTACTGCACTTGCACCTCTTCCCATGCCTGCAAAGCTGGTGACTGGAGTAGGTGTAGGTGTAGGTGCTTGATTTTGTGGGCTAATACCGTCATGGTGCATGCGAGTTGACGATAAAACAGGATGACCTACTCTACCGACGCCCTTAACTGGAGTGCAATCACCCAAAAATCTGCCTCGCCCTAGAGTCATAACTGCAATACTCTCATCATAACCGTGCGGCCTCTTAGCACCCTGATCATCAGCCATTTTAACCCAGTATGTTGACATTGAAATGAAAATAATAAAGAGAGGTAAATAAAACTTAGCATACACACAATCAATGCAAAAACTTAAGGAAGATCAAATTATAAAATTTTGAGCATCAATAACTCTCAATATACCCAGTTTGTAACATATTTTTCCAAGATCTCTGGAAAGTCCCTACTTATTCCAGCAACCACCGGTCATCAGTCTGACGATGATCTCCAACGAGGAAATCCGGGTCACGGCACCAATGTAGCCGGGGCGATCCGTACGCTCCGACTACCCTGCGTTGTGTTCTGGTGCGCAATAGTCTGGACACAGAGACGACTTGTTCGATAGGAATTTATTCCTGCAGCGTGATGAAATTAAAACAGAGTGTGAATATTCATGCCCTCCATGCAACACCTCCCGCAGTCAGGTTCAAGGCAGACTCACTTAAAACATCCAAAATTTCACAGAAAATAAATAA
>NC_090781.1:2595000-2602500 GCF_040054535.1 Antennarius striatus | reverse complement strand
CAGTTAGAACTGCTGACTTATGCTAAATTGCTTGCACAGCTAGTCGAGCAGAAACTCTTGCAAGGCCGTCTTCCGCTTTCTTCTCTGATAATTGGCGTATATCTTCTTAGATAATTGCACAGCTAGTCGAGCAGAAACTCTTGCAAGGCCGTCTTCCGCTTTCTTCTCTGATAACTGGCGTATATCTTCTTAGATAATTGGCGTATAGCTACGATAGTTTTCATGACCTGTCTGCTTATCACCTCTTGCCAGGCCGTCTGCAAGGCCGTCTTCCTCTTTCTTCTCAGATAATTGGCGCACCATGACATCACCTGAATGTAACCCACTGTCTTGCCTGCTATCTTGCAGCTGTTGTGATACCAGGTGAACCCCGCCTTCTGATGTGCATAAAATCCATGTGCTGCAAGTGCATCCTCGCACTCTGCAGGGAGTAATCTCCCATGAGACAAAGTGCCGAGAATATTCTCTTTGCAATTGAAAAATAAACTTTGAAGCTTCGACATTTCACTGAGTGTTTTGTTTATTTAACTCTGTTCAGAAATTGTCCACAACCAAGAGAAAACGAACACGAAGCTGGAGGACCAAGGGTCTTTAGGACCATATTATTTGGCTCCACTTCAACATTTGGTGACCCCGACGTGATCTTGGCTGGACTCCTGCCGGACAGAGACAACTCCAAAGGGTACCCCGACTTGTAAGGTAAGAGGAACTTTGCCTCTTAGGGCCTTGTCTCTGCCTGTCAGTATAAGGTTAAAATCTGTCTTTCCCTATTTGGAAAACGTTCTAGAATCATTGACTCGAACACCAGTGATTTGATTTAATAGACGTCTTTTTGTGAATGTCGAACCGGACGCTGTTTGGATTGATCGGTCTTTTAATTATACTTTGTGTCAGCGTCTGGTGGTTCTTACACCTAAATTATTCTTACAGTAAGAACACTCAACTAGGTTTACAGACGTTCAAACCTAGTTGTTTTAATGCTGCGGTTGCTCAAAGAGTTTGTGGGGTTGCCCCAGCTGATGACATTAGGCTGTAGAGGTTAAAGCAAACTATTGGCTAAAAACGTCTGGTAAATTCTTCCATAACTGAGTAGACTGAGAGGATTGTCTGGGACATCCTGCGCGCTAGAGATTTTGCGTCTGGGACGCCCGTCTGGGAATATTAGTGAAACGATCCGGGATCGTGGGTCGAGTGATACTGAGTTCCGTGTTGAGGTTCTCGGAGGAAACGACGCCGAATTTTCTTAACTAAATTGGGAAAAGGCCTAATAGAATTTACAATGGAAGGTGAATTCGATCGGGAAACAGACTGGTTCAACTGGAACTTAATTCCAGACGACCCAGATGGTGCACCATTAGAAAATCAAGCAAAAATTGCTATTTTAGTGGCATCCGAGGGACTGCCCACAAAGATCCGCAGTAAGACGGAGTCTGAAATGAAAGATTGGTTTGAAGATTGCTGTAAAAAAGGATGGTTACCACCGCTAACATCCAAAAAATCATTCGTCTTACTGATGAAAGAGGTTGAAAAAGCATGCATTAAAAAGTTAAATGTACTGGCCACAACTGTCTCTGCAACAAATAGAATCAGTATTCCAGGAAGGCGGGCACGAGAGTCATATGTAAAGGTGGAAAAAGTTAAGTCACATGGACGATTGCTGTCAATGGGAGGATCAGTCAGAGTAAGTAGACAAAGAGGTCAAAGAAAAGTGTGCTTGGAATAATCCTGACCCGCCTCCTTATCTGGGGGAGAATTTTGCATCTGTTTTTTCCAAAACTAACCCGTTTGCCAGTAATCCTTATGCAGAATTACAACAGACTCTGACTCTGACTCAGACCAGACCAGACCCGCCGTCACTATACTTCCAGGCACCAGTCTGGAACATCACCAGCGGGAAACTGCACATGGATCAGACCGCCCCATCCGCGCCCACACCCGCGACTGAAGGTAAAGTGGTACCGGAACATGTCAGAATCATGGCCGCGCCCTGTGAACGAGCTAACAAACAGCTTAAAGATGAGTTTGAAGAAATCCTCAGGACCAGTAAAACTTATCCGGACCTGAGGCTTGCCCTGAGTGAGTTCAAGACGGAGCTGCTGCGCAGAGGGAATGCCTCCCGCAGCGTCAGAGACGAACTCCGTCAGAGGGTCCTACAAGCAGAACAAGAAGCGGAGGAACACTTCAAGACGTCACTCAAACATCATGAGGTATCATTTGACAACGAACAACATTCCACTTTACAGAAACAGGTGGCTGCACTTCAGGAACAGCTCTGTCGCCTCTCTTCCCGAGCGGAACCTCCCGTCTCCGCTCTTCCCCTCCCTTCTCTCCCTCCCCGGCCTCCAGCAGCGGAACCTCCCGTCTCCGCTCTTCCCCTCCCTTCTCTCCCTCCCCGGCCTCCAACCCCGCCTCCCTGTCAGCCCACCTCAGAGGGACCTGTGACTCGATCCAGAGCCGCTGTACAAGCTCCATTGATGGATACAGTGGACCCCAACTCCGGACGGCGTGTTGCCGTCTACCGCCCTTTCCCTGCAGCAGATCTCAATGCCATGCTTCAGACATTGCCACCTATTTCATCGGGGGGACGCAATTGGTTTGCATCCGTGCAGCGTCAGGCTATGGGCCACGACTTGTGTGGTGGTGACATGCAAATGATTTTAACTAAAGTATGTCCTTTGTCTATCTTACCACAGGTTCTAGAGGAAACAGGGGTGGGTCGTATGGCTAAAGATGAACCTCTAGACCACGAAAATTTGGACCGCATTGACGTAGGTCTTAACGCACATTTCCCTTTGCCTCTGTGTGCTGTCCATGACATGGTGTTCACTCCAAAAGTTGGAGAGGACGCGACTACTTACGTTGATCGGGCCAAAACTGAATATCACATTAAAACAGGTTTTCTACATAATACCTCGCCTTTCCATGACTCAGTCTTTCGAGCTTCCATTTTGAAGGGGATTCCCAAAACAGTGGTTACCGCCATGGAAAACATACCAGATCTGGCTGAAATGACGGATGACCGGTGGTGTTCCTGCCTGAGACACTTTCTGAGGAGACATGCCAAAGAAAAAGATACTAAGGTAGAAAAACATCAAACTGCTGTTTCTCAATTGACCGTCATGCAGATCCAGGACATCAAGAAGAAAGAGGACTCTGTTTCCTCTCCTGCCTCTGCTCTTCCACCTGATGATGCAGATAGAATGATGTATCAGTCGGGGCCACGATCTTGGGGTGGGGCTGACACTCAACGTTACGTATGTTTCCGCTGTGGCAGAGAAGGTCATTGGGTCAAAGATTGCCCCGAGAGGCCCCCACCTAGGGGGCGTGGTCGTGGATTCCAACGCCCTCGTGGACGTGGCAGAGACATGGGACGGTGGCAGTCTCTAGATCGGCAGCAGTACCAACAGCGCCGCCCAGTGGACTCCAACCAAGGTTCGCCCGTCCCGAATCGCCAGCGTCTGCCCCCTGGTGAACAGTTCTCACAATGAAGATGCCCTGAACCCACGGACATAGGCATGCAGGAGCCTATGATCACCATTACGGTAGGAGGAGTGTCAACTCCTTTTATGGTTGATACTGGTGCCCGTTATTCCACCATCCAACGGCTTCCTCCTGGCGCCTATGTCACCAATGACGTAATTCCTTTAGTTGGGTTCAAGGGTGAAGAAATTGCCCTGCCAAAGACTTCCTCCATTTTGGTTTCTGCACACAACCAGTTATTAACTCACTCCTTTATCCTGGCTCCCTCCAGCCCTGCTAATCTTTTAGGGCGTGATTTAATGTGCAAGTTGTGTCCTTTGATAAAGTGTTCTGCCGACGGCCTGCAACTGATGTTTCCGGATGGATCATCCCGACTGTGCCTGTCTGCCACCAACCCCGTCAACACCATGTTTCCGGTACATGCCAAAGTTGCTGTGGTGTGCATGTATGCTGACATCTTTTGGGTTGTGATGGACACTGATGCTGGACAGTGGACTCCTGTTGAGACTTTCTGGACAAAGTGGTCGCCCTGGGTCCGTCACCTACGCCCCTATGATCTGGTCTCTGACGCTTTGCATTGTACTCTGTATTATGACAGGATGGAAGACACAATTTTCCTGGGAGCCTTCCAGGAGGTGGAAGGACTCCCGTGGGATCTCTCTCTCCAAGATCTCTACGTAGGACCTCAGGGTGTGGCTTGGGCCGTATCCTTGACGCCCGAACAGCAGAAGTGGTATCGTATGGATGATCCTCCAGATCCTTCGATGCCGCCTTGCTATCCTCATGTCTCCTTGGCTGTCTCCCCAAAACACACACAGAAAGATCTGGGTCCCTTCGTGAAAGCTTGCATCGATGCTGATGATTGGAAGCCGACATTCTACTCTGGTTTGCACTATTCTGCATCTCTTGACTCATATCGCATTTTGTCTCCAGAATTTGTGATCCCTTCCGTCCTAGAACACAGCGTCCTGGACAGGCACCATGGCAGAGAAACATCCGACAGCGATTTGGCACCTGCGCTGATTGACTCTCTTCCCGACTCCCTCTGGACCCAGGGTCCTACGGATGTCGGTCGTTGTGACGTCACGCCAGTCACGTTTCAAATGAAACCGGGTCCCATTTGGGTTCCTCAATATCCGGTTCCTGCGAAGGGTAAGGCCGGTGTAACTGAGACCATAAACGGGTTGCTTGAAGCTGGTGTGCTTGCTCTAATTGAAAGCTCTCCTTTTAATACACCCATTCTCCCTGTAGAAAAGAAAGGTACAGGCAAATGGAGGATGGTCCATGATTTGAGAGCTATAAATGCTGCAGTCACCACTCCCACCCTTCCGGTCCCGAACCCTCATGCTGCACTCTCACTGTTGTCGCCCTCTCACACTCACTTCACTGTCATCGACTTGGCTAATGCTTTTTTCAGTATTCCTCTTCATCCATCCATGAAACCTTATCTGGCCTTCACCTGGGATGGAAGGAGATACTCCTACAACTGTCTGCCCATGGGGTTCCTCCTTTCTCCTGGTCTCTTCAACGTCCATCTTCGTGAGCTTCTGAAACCTTTGTCTCTTCCGCCCGGTGTGCTCCTCGTCCAGTACGTCGATGACCTCCTGGTTGCGGCTCCATCAGAGCAATCCTGTCTGGACACGACTCACTCTCTGCTCCTTCGTCTCCATGAAGTAGGCCTTAAAGTTTCTAAATCCAAAATTCAAGTTGCCAGAACTCAAGTCTCTTTCCTTGGTCGCTGTGTATCCCGGATGGGCACAGGCCTCTCCTCCTCGCACAGAGAAGACATTTTACACTCTGCTCGTCCATCTACCGTGAAGCAAATGCTAGCTTTTCTGGGGTTGTGTAACTACTCTCGCCATCATGTTGTTGACTTCTCAGAGTGCACGCATCCTCTCCGTGCTATGGTCAAGGAAGTCGGCATGCGGAACCTTTCAGCCGCTTTGGCCTGGACTCCGGACGCTGATGCTGCCTTTTCTCACCTTAAGGCATGTTTGGCCTCTGCTACATTTCTTTCCATTCCTGACTACAATAAGATGTTTTTCCTCGATGTGGCTGAAAAAGCAAGCAGTGTTTCTGCTGTGCTTTTTCAAAAGGGGGATAGAGGAGAACGAAACGTCTGTATGTATGTCTCAACACCATTGGACAATTATGAAAAACGCCATACGCCCTGTTCATCTTTTGCCTCAGCACTAGAATCGGTCATCACTCAACCACACATCATCTTCATCCATGAAGGGATCAATATGGCTGATGGTCTGATTGAAGGTACCCCACACTTTTGTACAGAAAAAGTCCAAGACGACACAAAACTCAGAGATGACTTGTACGAACAGCCATTGACTAACCCCGACATGACGTTGTTCACCGACGGATGTTGTTTTAAAGGCATGGATGGCCTGCAATCAGGTTTTGCCATAGTTCAACATCAAAACGACGATTTTGAGACAGTTAAGGAAGTCAGACTGGACGGACCACAGTCAGCACAGAGAGCTGAAATCCTAGCAGTCGCAGAAGCTCTAGGACTCGCAAAAGACCAAACTGTAAATATCTACACTGATTCTGCTTATGCTCATTTGGTTGTACATACTGCATTAAGTGAATGGCAACGGAACAATTATCAGACAGCAACAGGAAGTCCAATTAAACACCTGAAAGAGGTAATGCATCTCCAGGAAATGCTGATGTTGCCAAAAGCTGTTGCTGTTATCAAGTGTCCAGGTCATTCCAGAAAAAATGACCTGATTGCAAATGGAAACGCCGCAGCAGATGCAGCTGCTAAAAAGGTGGCAGGTTATCAGCCAGCACTCCAACTCTCGGTGAGTGACAAAGAAATTG
The DNA here is from genome assembly GCF_040054535.1 of Antennarius striatus. Taxonomy (NCBI): domain Eukaryota; kingdom Metazoa; phylum Chordata; class Actinopteri; order Lophiiformes; family Antennariidae; genus Antennarius; species Antennarius striatus. Next base: position 2,596,182 of record NC_090781.1, on the reverse strand, counting down.
ATTACAAAATAACGAATGATGTGATCCGAGAGTGGCAGGTGAAAGCTAGCCCAGAAGAAAGGAGTTTGTGGAAGGCAAAAGGGGGTGAAAAGAATGATGAAGGAATCTGGAACAAAGAAGGTAAACCTGTGCCGCCTCAAAAACAATTGAAAGTTTTGATTCAAGAAGCCCATGGACCATGCCACGTAGGCACGGACGAAACACTGAGACGTCTCTGTGGCTGGTGGCATCCGTTCATGAGAACAATTGTGAAAAGTGAACTGCAGGACTGCAGTGTTTGCAATAGGCATAATTGCCTGCCAACAACTAAACCACCTCCAGGGGTGCAGGACCAGGAAGTGACAGCACCTGGTCAGGTAATTTCAATGGATTTTACCGACATGATCCAATCGGTTAATGGGTATCGATACCTGTTAGTGATTGTTGACTCTTTTTCAGGATGGCCTGAGGCTTATCCATGCAGAGCAGAGACAGCAGCTTCTGTAGTGAAACATTTGGTTAACCATTACATTCCAACTCATGGTTTTCCGAGAAAAATCAGGTCAGACAATGGAACTCATTTCAAAAACAAACATCTACAACAGGTGGAAAGTATGTTGGGATTGAGACACACTTTTGGCGCTGTGTATCACCCTCAGTCACAGGGAAAGGTCGAACGAATGAATCGCAACATCAAAGAAAAATTGTTAAAATCCATGGCCTCGTCAAAGATGAATTGGCTACAGGCCCTCCCTGTGGCTCTGTTGAATGTCAGAATGTCATTGAATTCATCCACAGGTTGGACCCCATTTGATGCACACACTAACAGACCTTTTCCAGCTCCCACAGCTCCATTGGAACCAGTTCCCGGATTCCAAGGCCCAAAAGGCCTCCGCGAACTAACAGTCAATTTTTCCCATCTCACAGAACCACAGGAGAAACCACCAAAAAGTGTGAATGTGTGTGAATGGGTGTGGCTGAGAGTAATCAAACGAAAATGGTCTGAACCTAGGTGGACAGGTCCCCATCAAGTCATTGAGAGAACCGGAACCGCAGTTCGGCTTCTAGGAAGAGGGGACACGTGGTTTCATCTGACGTCCACCAGGCCTGCAAAGACCCCAACGGGAGTCGCTCTCCCCTCTCCAAAAGCTGCTAATAGTGGTGACGACCACTAGGGCATCCGCCCCAACTGAGGACATCGAG
>NC_090781.1:2587500-2590000 GCF_040054535.1 Antennarius striatus | reverse complement strand
AGATAGATAGATAGATAGATAGATAGATACATAGATAGTATTCATACAAAAGTCATTTCTAGTCAGCCCTAACTTATACAACAACATTTTTACTTTTCTCTGGGATCAATTTCATTTCATCTTTCAATCAATTCATTCATCAAACTTTTATTAAATACAACTTTAGCTCATAAAACAACTTGACTCGTCTGTCTTTCCTTCCAAACGCCCTCTGCTGGCGGGGGGACAGAAAAAGAAAAAGCTTACGGCACCTGGTATTCCCAGGCGGTCTCCCATCCAAGTACTAACCAGGCCCGACTCTGCTTAGCTTCCGAGATCGGACGAGATCGGGCGTGTTCAGAGTGGTATGGCCGTAAGCAACTATACTGGTCAAAAAAACCCTATATAAAGGTGGCATGGCACACACATAGCTTGCTTCAATACATACATGCATGCATAGATGGATAGATGCATAGACAGATAGATAGATAGATAGATAGATAGATAGATAGATAGATAGATAGATAGATAGATAGATAGATAGATAGATAGATAGATACATAGACAGTATTCATACAAAAGTCATTGCTAGTCAGCCCTAACTTATACAACAACATTTTTACTTTTCTCTGGGATCAATTTCATTTCATCATTCAATCAATTCATTCATCAAACTTTTATTCAATACAACTTTAGCTCATAAAACAACTTGACTCGTCTGTCTTTCCTTCCAAAGCCCTCTGCTGGCGGGGGGACAGAAAAAGCTTACGGCACCTGGTATTCCCAGGCGGTCTCCCATCCAAGTACTAACCAGGCCCGACTCTGCTTAGCTTCCGAGATCGGACGAGATCGGGCGTGTTCAGAGTGGTATGGCCGTAAGCAACTATGCTGGTCAAAAAAACCCTATATAAAGGTGGCATGGCACACACATAGCTTGCTTCAATACATACATACATGCATAGATGTATAGATGTATAGATGCATAAATAGATAGATAGATAGATAGATAGATAGATAGATAGATAGATAGATACATAGATACATAGATAGTATTCATACAAAAGTCATTGCTAGTCAGCCCTAACTTATACAACATTTTTACTTTTCTCTGGGATCAATTTCATTTCATCATTCAATCAATTCATTCATCAAACTTTTATTAAATACAACTTTAGCTCATAAAACAACTTGACTCGTCTGTCTTTCCTTCCAAACGCCCTCTGCTTGCGGGGGGACAGAAAAAGCTTACGGCACCTGGTATTCCCAGGCGGTCTCCCATCCAAGTACTAACAAGGCCCGACTCTGCTTAGCTTCCGAGATCGGACGAGATCGGGCGTGTTCAGAGTGGTATGGCCGTAAGCAACTATGCTGGTCAAAAAAACCCTATATAAAGGTGGCATGGCACACACATAGCTTGCTTCAATACATACATGCATGCATAGATGTATAGATGCATAGATAGATAGATAGATAGATAGATAGATAGATAGATAGATAGATAGATAGATAGATAGATAGATAGATACATAGATAGTATTCATACAAAAGTCATTTCTAGTCAGCCCTAACTTATACAACAACATTTTTACTTTTCTCTGGGATCAATTTCATTTCATCTTTCAATCAATTCATTCATCAAACTTTTATTAAATACAACTTTAGCTCATAAAACAACTTGACTCGTCTGTCTTTCCTTCCAAACGCCCTCTGCTGGCGGGGGGACAGAAAAAGAAAAAGCTTACGGCACCTGGTATTCCCAGGCGGTCTCCCATCCAAGTACTAACCAGGCCCGACTCTGCTTAGCTTCCGAGATCGGACGAGATCGGGCGTGTTCAGAGTGGTATGGCCGTAAGCAACTATGCTGGTCAAAAAAACCCTATATAAAGGTGGCATGGCACACACATAGCTTGCTTCAGTACATACATACATGCATAGATGTATAGATGCATAGATAGATAGATAGATAGATAGATAGATAGATAGATAGATAGATACATACATACATACATACATACATACATACATACATACATACATACATAGATAGATAGATAGATAGTATTCATACAAAAGTCATTGCTAGTCAGCCCTAACTTATACAACAACAATTATTACTTTTCTCTGGGATCAATTTCATTTCATCATTCAATCAATTCATTCATCAAACTTTTATTACATACAACTTTAGCTCATAAAACAACTTGACTCGTCTGTCTTTCCTTACAAACGCCCTCTGCTGGCGGGGGGACAGAAAAAGAAAAAGCTTACGGCACCTGGTATTCCCAGGCGGTCTCCCATCCAAGTACTAACCAGGCCCGACTCTGCTTAGCTTCCGAGATCGGACGAGATCGGGCGTGTTCAGAGTGGTATGGCCGTAAGCAACTATACTGGTCAAAAAAACCCTATATAAAGGTGGCATGGCACACACATAGCTTGCTTCAATACATACATGCATGCATAGATGTATAGATGCATAGATAGATAGATAGATAGATACATACATAGATACATAGATAGTATT
>NC_090781.1:2575000-2580000 GCF_040054535.1 Antennarius striatus | reverse complement strand
GCATAGATGTATAGATGTATAGATGCATAAATAGATAGATAGATAGATAGATAGATAGATAGATAGATAGATACATAGATACATAGATAGTATTCATACAAAAGTCATTGCTAGTCAGCCCTAACTTATACAACATTTTTACTTTTCTCTGGGATCAATTTCATTTCATCATTCAATCAATTCATTCATCAAACTTTTATTAAATACAACTTTAGCTCATAAAACAACTTGACTCGTCTGTCTTTCCTTCCAAACGCCCTCTGCTGGCGGGGGGACAGAAAAAGCTTACGGCACCTGGTATTCCCAGGCGGTCTCCCATCCAAGTACTAACAAGGCCCGACTCTGCTTAGCTTCCGAGATCGGACGAGATCGGGCGTGTTCAGAGTGGTATGGCCGTAAGCAACTATGCTGGTCAAAAAAACCCTATATAAAGGTGGCATGGAACACATAGCTTGCTTCAATACATACATGCATGCATAGATGTATAGATGCATAGATAGATAGATAGATAGATAGATAGATAGATAGATAGATAGATAGATAGATAGATAGATAGATAGATAGATAGATAGATAGATAGATAGTATTCATACAAAAGTCATTTCTAGTCAGCCCTAACTTATACAACAACATTTTTACTTTTCTCTGGGATCAATTTCATTTCATCTTTCAATCAATTCATTCATCAAACTTTTATTAAATACAACTTTAGCTCATAAAACAACTTGACTCGTCTGTCTTTCCTTCCAAACGCCCTCTGCTGGCGGGGGGACAGAAAAAGAAAAAGCTTACGGCACCTGGTATTCCCAGGCGGTCTCCCATCCAAGTACTAACCAGGCCCGACTCTGCTTAGCTTCCGAGATCGGACGAGATCGGGCGTGTTCAGAGTGGTATGGCCGTAAGCAACTATACTGGTCAAAAAAACCCTATATAAAGGTGGCATGGAACACATAGCTTGCTTCAATACATACATGCATGCATAGATGTATAGATGCATAGATAGATAGATAGATAGATACATACATAGATACATAGATAGTATTCATACAAAAGTCATTGCTAGTCAGCCCTAACTTATACAACAACATTTTTACTTTTCTCTGGGATCAATTTCATTTCATCATTCAATCAATTCATTCATCAAACTTTTATTCAATACAACTTTAGCTCATAAAACAACTTGACTCGTCTGTCTTTCCTTCCAAACGCCCTCTGCTGGCGGGGGGACAGAAAAAGCTTACGGCACCTGGTATTCCCAGGCGGTCTCCCATCCAAGTACTAACCAGGCCCGACTCTGCTTAGCTTCCGAGATCGGACGAGATCGGGCGTGTTCAGAGTGGTATGGCCGTAAGCAACTATGCTGGTCAAAAAAACCCTATATAAAGGTGGCATGGCACACACATAGCTTGCTTCAATACATACATACATGCATAGATGTATAGATGTATAGATGCATAAATAGATAGATAGATAGATAGATAGATACATAGATAGTATTCATACAAAAGTCATTTCTAGTCAGCCCTAACTTATACAACAACATTTTTACTTTTCTCTGGGATCAATTTCATTTCATCTTTCAATCAATTCATTCATCAAACTTTTATTAAATACAACTTTAGCTCATAAAACAACTTGACTCGTCTGTCTTTCCTTCCAAACGCCCTCTGCTGGCGGGGGGACAGAAAAAGAAAAAGCTTACGGCACCTGGTATTCCCAGGCGGTCTCCCATCCAAGTACTAACCAGGCCCGACTCTGCTTAGCTTCCGAGATCGGACGAGATCGGGCGTGTTCAGAGTGGTATGGCCGTAAGCAACTATGCTGGTCAAAAAAACCCTATATAAAGGTGGCATGGCACACACATAGCTTGCTTCAATACATACATGCATGCATAGATGTATAGATGCATAGATAGATAGATAGATAGATAGATAGATAGATAGATAGATAGATAGATAGATAGATAGATAGATACATAGACAGTATTCATACAAAAGTCATTGCTAGTCAGCCCTAACTTATACAACAACATTTTTACTTTTCTCTGGGATCAATTTCATTTCATCATTCAATCAATTCATTCATCAAACTTTTATTCAATACAACTTTAGCTCATAAGGGGCGGCAGTGGCTCAGTGGTAAAGCGGGCGGTAGAGCGGGTCGTCTTATGATTTAAGATCGGCGGTTCGATTCCCGCTCCCGCCCCCCCAAAAATACCCGGAGGTGAGCTGACAGTGGGAGGTGTCAGCTCATCTCCAGAGCACTGCCGAGGCACCCTTGAGCAAGGTGCCGTCCCCTTTACAAATTGCTCATTTGAGGCGCACCAAGAAGGAGCTGCCTGCCACTCTACCTCCCCTGCATGCCTACAGGCCCCTTTGTGTGTGTGTGATACAGGGGCCTGTACTCACAAATATATATATATGCATGCGTTTGTAATCAGTAGCTAGAGTGTGCGTTCTTAATTTCCCTTCGGGGATCAAACCAGTATATAAAATTAAAAAAAAAAAAAAATAAAACAACTTGACTCGTCTGTCTTTCCTTCCAAAGCCCTCTGCTGGCGGGGGGACAGAAAAAGAAAAAGCTTACGGCACCTGGTATTCCCAGGCGGTCTCCCATCCAAGTACTAACCAGGCCCGACTCTGCTTAGCTTCCGAGATCGGACGAGATCGGGCGTGTTCAGAGTGGTATGGCCGTAAGCAACTATGCTGGTCAAAAAAACCCTATATAAAGGTGGCATGGCACACACATAGCTTGCTTCAATACATACATACATGCATAGATGTATAGATGCATAGATAGATAGATAGATAGATAGATAGATAGATAGATAGATAGATAGATAGATAGATAGATAGATAGATAGATAGATAGATAGATAGATAGATAGATAGATAGATAGATAGATAGATAGATAGATAGATAGATAGTATTCATACAAAAGTCATTGCTAGTCAGCCCTAACTTATACAACAACAATTATTACTTTTCTCTGGGATCAATTTCATTTCATCATTCAATCAATTCATTCATCAAACTTTTATTACATACAACTTTAGATCATAAAACAACTTGACTCGTCTGTCTTTCCTTCCAAACGCCCTCTGCTGGCGGGGGGACAGAAAAAGCTTACGGCACCTGGTATTCCCAGGCGGTCTCCCATCCAAGTACTAACCAGGCCCGACTCTGCTAAGCTTCCGAGATCGGACGAGATCGGGCGTGTTCAGAGTGGTATGGCCGTAAGCAACTATGCTGGTCAAAAAAACCCTATATAAAGGTGGCATGGCACACACATAGCTTGCTTCAGTACATACATACATGCATAGATGTATAGATGCATAGATAGATAGATAGATAGATAGATAGATAGATAGATAGATAGATAGTATTCATACAAAAGTCATTGCTAGTCAGGTTTCACTTATACAACAATTGTTACTCTTCTCTGGGATCAATTTCATTTCATCATTCAATAAATTCATTCAATCAAACTTTTATTAAATACAACTTTAGCTCATAAAACAACTTGACTCATCTGTCTTTCCTTCCAAACGCCCTCTGCTGGCGGGGGGACAGAAAAAGAAAAAGCTTACGGCACCTGGTATTCCCAGGCGGTCTCCCATCCAAGTACTAACCAGGCCCGACTCTGCTTAGCTTCCGAGATCGGACGAGATCGGGCGTGTTCAGAGTGGTATGGCCGTAAGCAACTATGCTGGTCAAAAAAACCCTATATAAAGGTGGCATGGCACACACATAGCTTGCTTCAATACATACATACATGCATAGATGTATAGATGCATAGATAGATAGATAGATAGATAGATAGATAGATAGATAGATAGATAGATAGATAGATAGATAGATAGATAGATAGATACATAGATAGTATTCATACAAAAGTCATTTCTAGTCAGCCCTAACTTATACAACAACATTTTTACTTTTCTCTGGGATCAATTTCATTTCATCTTTCAATCAATTCATTCATCAAACTTTTATTCAATACAACTTTAGCTCATAAAACAACTTGACTCGTCTGTCTTTCCTTCCAAACGCCCTCTGCTGGCGGGGGGACAGAAAAAGCTTACGGCACCTGGTATTCCCAGGCGGTCTCCCATCCAAGTACTAACCAGGCCCGACTCTGCTTAGCTTCCGAGATCGGACGAGATCGGGCGTGTTCAGAGTGGTATGGCCGTAAGCAACTATGCTGGTCAAAAAAACCCTATATAAAGGTGGCATGGCACACACATAGCTTGCTTCAATACATACATACATGCATAGATGTATAGATGTATAGATGCATAAATAGATAGATAGATAGATAGATAGATAGATAGATAGATAGATAGATAGATAGATAGATACATAGATAGTATTCATACAAAAGTCATTTCTAGTCAGCCCTAACTTATACAACAACATTTTTACTTTTCTCTGGGATCAATTTCATTTCATCTTTCAATCAATTCATTCATCAAACTTTTATTAAATACAACTTTAGCTCATAAAACAACTTGACTCGTCTGTCTTTCCTTCCAAACGCCCTCTGCTGGCGGGGGGACAGAAAAAGAAAAAGCTTACGGCACCTGGTATTCCCAGGCGGTCTCCCATCCAAGTACTAACCAGGCCCGACTCTGCTTAGCTTCCGAGATCGGACGAGATCGGGCGTGTTCAGAGTGGTATGGCCGTAAGCAACTATGCTGGTCAAAAAAACCCTATATAAAGGTGGCATGGCACACACATAGCTTGCTTCAATACATACATGCATGCATAGATGTATAGATGCATAGATAGATAGATAGATAGATAGATAGATAGATAGATAGATAGATAGATACATAGACAGTATTCATACAAAAGTCATTGCTAGTCAGCCCTAACTTATACAACAACATTTTTACTTTTCTCTGGGATCAATTTCATTTCATCATTCAATCAATTCATTCATCAAACTTTTATTCAATACAACTTTAGCTCATAAAACAACTTGACTCGTCTGTCTT
>NC_090781.1:2565000-2567500 GCF_040054535.1 Antennarius striatus | reverse complement strand
AAAAAGCTTACGGCACCTGGTATTCCCAGGCGGTCTCCCATCCAAGTACTAACCAGGCCCGACTCTGCTTAGCTTCCGAGATCGGACGAGATCGGGCGTGTTCAGAGTGGTATGGCCGTAAGCAACTATGCTGGTCAAAAAAACCCTATATAAAGGTGGCATGGCACACACATAGCTTGCTTCAATACATACATACATGCATAGATGTATAGATGTATAGATGCATAAATAGATAGATAGATAGATAGATAGATAGATAGATAGATAGATAGATAGATAGATACATAGATACATAGATAGTATTCATACAAAAGTCATTGCTAGTCAGCCCTAACTTATACAACATTTTTACTTTTCTCTGGGATCAATTTCATTTCATCTTTCAATCAATTCATTCATCAAACTTTTATTAAATACAACTTTAGCTCATAAAACAACTTGACTCGTCTGTCTTTCCTTCCAAACGCCCTCTGCTGGCGGGGGGACAGAAAAAGAAAAAGCTTACGGCACCTGGTATTCCCAGGCGGTCTCCCATCCAAGTACTAACCAGGCCCGACTCTGCTTAGCTTCCGAGATCGGACGAGATCGGGCGTGTTCAGAGTGGTATGGCCGTAAGCAACTATGCTGGTCAAAAAAACCCTATATAAAGGTGGCATGGCACACACATAGCTTGCTTCAATACATACATGCATGCATAGATGTATAGATGCATAGATAGATAGATAGATAGATAGATAGATAGATAGATAGATAGATAGATAGATAGATAGATAGATAGATAGATAGATAGATACATAGACAGTATTCATACAAAAGTCATTGCTAGTCAGCCCTAACTTATACAACAACATTTTTACTTTTCTCTGGGATCAATTTCATTTCATCATTCAATCAATTCATTCATCAAACTTTTATTCAATACAACTTTAGCTCATAAAACAACTTGACTCGTCTGTCTTTCCTTCCAAAGCCCTCTGCTGGCGGGGGGACAGAAAAAGAAAAAGCTTACGGCACCTGGTATTCCCAGGCGGTCTCCCATCCAAGTACTAACCAGGCCCGACTCTGCTTAGCTTCCGAGATCGGACGAGATCGGGCGTGTTCAGAGTGGTATGGCCGTAAGCAACTATACTGGTCAAAAAAACCCTATATAAAGGTGGCATGGCACACACATAGCTTGCTTCAATACATACATGCATGCATAGATGTATAGATGCATAGATAGATAGATAGATAGATACATACATAGATACATAGATAGTATTCATACAAAAGTCATTGCTAGTCAGCCCTAACTTATACAACAACATTTTTACTTTTCTCTGGGATCAATTTCATTTCATCATTCAATCAATTCATTCATCAAACTTTTATTAAATACAACTTTAGCTCATAAAACAACTTGACTCGTCTGTCTTTCCTTCCAAACGCCCTCTGCTGGCGGGGGGACAGAAAAAGCTTACGGCACCTGGTATTCCCAGGCGGTCTCCCATCCAAGTACTAACAAGGCCCGACTCTGCTTAGCTTCCGAGATCGGACGAGATCGGGCGTGTTCAGAGTGGTATGGCCGTAAGCAACTATGCTGGTCAAAAAAACCCTATATAAAGGTGGCATGGCACACACATAGCTTGCTTCAATACATACATACATGCATAGATGTATAGATGTATAGATGCATAAATAGATAGATAGATAGATAGATAGATAGATAGATAGATAGATAGATAGATAGATAGATAGATAGATAGATAGATAGATAGATAGATAGATAGATACATACAAAAGTCATTGCTAGTCAGCCCTAACTTATACAACATTTTTACTTTTCTCTGGGATCAATTTCATTTCATCATTCAATCAATTCATTCATCAAACTTTTATTAAATACAACTTTAGCTCATAAAACAACTTGACTCGTCTGTCTTTCCTTCCAAACGCCCTCTGCTGGCGGGGGGACAGAAAAAGCTTACGGCACCTGGTATTCCCAGGCGGTCTCCCATCCAAGTACTAACAAGGCCCGACTCTGCTTAGCTTCCGAGATCGGACGAGATCGGGCGTGTTCAGAGTGGTATGGCCGTAAGCAACTATGCTGGTCAAAAAAACCCTATATAAAGGTGGCATGGCACACACATAGCTTGCTTCAATACATACATACATGCATAGATGTATAGATGTATAGATGCATAAATAGATAGATAGATAGATAGATAGATAGATAGATAGATAGATAGATAGATAGATACATAGATACATAGATAGTATTCATACAAAAGTCATTGCTAGTCAGCCCTAACTTATACAACATTTTTACTTTTCTCTGGGATCAATTTCATTTCATCATTCAATCAATTCATTCATCAAACTTTTATTAAATACAACTTTAGCTCATAAAACAACTTGACTCGTCTGTCTTTCCTTCCAAACGCCCTCTGCTGGCGGGGGGACAGAAAAAGCTTACGGCACCTGGTATTCCCAGGCGGTCTCCCATCCAAGTACTAACAAG
>NC_090781.1:2555000-2560000 GCF_040054535.1 Antennarius striatus | reverse complement strand
CCCGACTCTGCTTAGCTTCCGAGATCGGACGAGATCGGGCGTGTTCAGAGTGGTATGGCCGTAAGCAACTATGCTGGTCAAAAAAACCCTATATAAAGGTGGCATGGCACACACATAGCTTGCTTCAATACATACATGCATGCATAGATGTATAGATGCATAGATAGATAGATAGATAGATAGATAGATAGATAGATAGATAGATAGATAGATAGATAGATAGATAGATAGATAGATAGATAGATAGATAGATAGATAGATAGATAGATAGATACATAGACAGTATTCATACAAAAGTCATTGCTAGTCAGCCCTAACTTATACAACAACATTTTTACTTTTCTCTGGGATCAATTTCATTTCATCATTCAATCAATTCATTCATCAAACTTTTATTCAATACAACTTTAGCTCATAAAACAACTTGACTCGTCTGTCTTTCCTTCCAAAGCCCTCTGCTGGCGGGGGGACAGAAAAAGAAAAAGCTTACGGCACCTGGTATTCCCAGGCGGTCTCCCATCCAAGTACTAACCAGGCCCGACTCTGCTTAGCTTCCGAGATCGGACGAGATCGGGCGTGTTCAGAGTGGTATGGCCGTAAGCAACTATACTGGTCAAAAAAACCCTATATAAAGGTGGCATGGCACACACATAGCTTGCTTCAATACATACATGCATGCATAGATGTATAGATGCATAGATAGATAGATAGATAGATACATACATAGATACATAGATAGTATTCATACAAAAGTCATTGCTAGTCAGCCCTAACTTATACAACAACATTTTTACTTTTCTCTGGGATCAATTTCATTTCATCATTCAATCAATTCATTCATCAAACTTTTATTCAATACAACTTTAGCTCATAAAACAACTTGACTCGTCTGTCTTTCCTTCCAAACGCCCTCTGCTGGCGGGGGGACAGAAAAAGAAAAAGCTTACGGCACCTGGTATTCCCAGGCGGTCTCCCATCCAAGTACTAACCAGGCCCGACTCTGCTTAGCTTCCGAGATCGGACGAGATCGGGCGTGTTTTTTTTTTTGTCTTTTATTATGAAAATATATTTGTATAAAAACAATATATATTTTTGATTTACAGAATACTTGACAAACAGAAAAAATAACAAGAAGTTCTTAACTTACCAAAACATATTACATTTGTTCTCATACACAAATCAAAAAAACCAGAGTATTTCAATACATCATCATAACAACATAAATTTCCAGTGATATTGATTTGAAAGAGCTCCCTTTCTGAAGGAAAAGATCAACACTCCCAAATAGGCCTACTACATTTGAAATAATGTAGGTACTTACCATTAAACGAGCCAAACTTGCAGAGCCTTGCATCATCCTATATTTTACCTGGGTTTGTATTATTCTTTTGAAAATTGTCCAAACAGAAATCAGTTTATTGTCATAATGTGCTAGATTTCGCCTTGATTTAATCGCCCATCTGGCATGGCTTAAAAGAAATCTGCAAAACTCTGCATTTTTGACTCTACTCTCTGTCCAGACACCAAAAAGAAAAAAGATTTCCCAAGAATCTCTGTCATTCCATACCAACCCCAACTTCTCAATCAAGCAGCGTTTCAACAAACCAAAAAATTCACACAATTCAGTACATTTCACATACATATGCATAAGGTCTTCATCTTCCACACCACACACATCACACTCTCTGCCAACCTCCCTGTCCAGTTGATGCAGGATCACATTAGTAAAAATCTTGTTGTGTCGAAGTTTGAAATCATGATCCTCTGCTTCAACGCTATTACTTTTTATTTTCCATTTCTCCCAGATTTTATTCTCATCCAGATTTGGAAAAACCCTGCTCCAGTAGGGCAAAGAGGCCGGCTTCTGCCATACTTTCATCAGAAAAAGGTCATACAAATGTTTGCACACTATCCCACAAAAGTATTTCAACTCTCCCCTGTGAACATATGTCAAAGTAGGAAAGTCACTTCTCCTGTCTAACACGGCAGCAGATATGATTAATGATTTCCACGTTTGTGGAATGCTTTGTAATATAGCTTGATAATAATTCGAAATTACTGTAAACCTTGCGTCATGATTAATTTCTTTTACACCATCATATATTACCTGGGTCGGCAGAAAACCTGGCATAACTTCATACATTACATCTTTTAATTGTACAAAATTTGCTTTCAACATATTCGCATTGTATAACATTTTCCCTTCCGTTCTGATATATTTATTCAGAAAAATTGGTAGCTCTTTTACCGTGTTTAAAGAATGTACTGTGTACTGTAAATGTTCCATAAATTCTGCCTGAGCGCACAGGACTTCCTTGTAGAAAAGTGGGAGTTCTGCCATCATTGGTTTTTTCAATGTCATCAACAGCACATAATCACCAATTCTCATCACTCTATTCAGAAAATACCCCATTAGACACTTCCACCCATAATCTGTATCGTCATACAGATATTTTTTAATATATTTGATCCTAAACGCTTTCTTTTTACTGTCTATGTCCACCAATTTTAAACCCCCTTCCTCATATTTACCTATTAAAGTTTTCCTTGCTATTTTCCCCACTGTAGTCCCCCAGATGAATTTTGTCATCATTTCATGCATACGATTCACAACCCACAAGGGTAAATCAACTACTGCTAAGGCATAATTGAGTTTAGACAGTATTAAATGATTTAAAACCACTACCTTTCCGTTAATTTTAAGATCTCTCATCCTCCACCAATGTAGCACTGCCTCTATTTTTTTTAATATGCCTGTCCATCCCTTGCAGCTAAACTATCCACACCAATAAATGTACCCAAAATTTTTACATGTTTCGGCTGTACTTTCAATGATAGATCTGTTTGAGGCGGACTGTCCATATTAATGAATAGCATTTCCGATTTTTGCAAATTTATGCGAGAGCCTGATGCTTTACCATACATTGCAATTAAGTCAATTGCTCTATATACACTGTCTAAATCTCTGACTAGTAGCGTCGTGTCATCCGCAAATTGTTGGATCAAAACCTCCCCTCCCCCTGGTAACTCAATCCCTTTTACATGTGAATCCGTTTTTAATAACGCGCTCAAAGATTCCACTACAATAGAATATAGAATTGATGACATCGGACACCCCTGCCTGACGGATCTGTGCAGTTGAAACTCATCAGTAATCATTCCATTCACTTTAACTCTACCTGTTGCTGTGCTGTAAAATAATTTCAACCATGCTATCATCCGATCTCCAAAACCTAACCTTTCCAGCACCCTAAACATAAATTTGTGTTCAACCCTGTCAAAAGCTTTATTGAAATCTAGAGATACGATAATACCTTTCTGTTTAGTTATTTTTAAATACTCCACTGTGTCCCTTATTGTGCTTATGATGTCAGATGCCTCTCTACCCGGTATACTATAAGCTTGCGTTGGTGCTATTATTGTGTGTATGACCTGTTTAAAGCGGTTTGCGAAAATTTTCATTAATATTTTATAATCTGTGTTCAAGAGTGTGATTGGTCTATAGTTAGCTAAATTACTTTTCTCCCCTTTCTTAAAAATCAAAGTTATAATGCCCAATGTCATTGATTTTGAAACCATCTTCTGACGAGCTATTTCTTTGTACACAGTTAACAGTATTGGCATTAACACTTTTGCAAAAACCTTATAAAAGTTTGCCGTTAGCCCATCACTGCCCGGACTTTTATTCGAGACCAAACTCTTTATTGCCATTTCTACTTCTTTCTCTTCTATTTCCCGATCACAAAATGATTTATCACTATTAGACAGTTTGACCGTCATTTTTGTCAGAATTTCTCTCGTTAAGATGTCGTCTGAACCGTTTGATTTAAAAAGAGTCTGATAGAAGTTATACACAGTTTCTATCATTTCTCCCAAACTTGACGTCATATTTCCTTGTCCATCTTCTAAACGATTGATATAGCACTGTTCTTGCTTGCTTCGTTCCAGGTTTAAAAAAAATCCCGTGCTCTTTTCTCCCTCCACCGCATATTGCGCCCTACTCCGCACAATTGCCCCTTCACATTTTCTTTTTTCAATAGTTTTTAATTCTTCATATAGAGCCCCCAACCGTTCTTCATCAACATTATCCTGTCTGTTCAACATTTCAATTTCAGATTTTATTCGGTTTTCTTTTTGATGTTCTTTGAAGCTCATCCTCTTGGCAAAGTGAATGCTCTTCTTCTTAATTCTCACTTTCAAATCCTCCCATCCCTCCACCACAGCCGTCTTAAAAAAAGGTTGTGAGACGGTAGTCTTAATAAGTGTCTCTATACAGTTTATGAAGTTCTCATTTTTCAACAGTGTAGCATTTAGATGCCACAAACCCCCTCCCTTCCCTCTTTTCAGTTTCCCCAGTTTCACCAACAAAAAAGCATGATCACTCAGGAAAGTGAAGTCATAATGCGCCGTATGAAAATAATGTAAATGTCTCTGTTTAATCAAACATAAATCAATCCTGCTTCTGCGCAGAGAACCTTGCACAGTCTGAAGTCTGGAGTAGGTTCTCGCTAGTGGATTCTCATTTCTCCATAAATCCAACCATTCCTGCTGTAACATAAAATTCCTGAGAATTGTTCTTGAGGTATCGTTTTTAAATTGTCCAGTTTCATGTCTGTCCAGCATGCATAACTTGACATTGAAGTCCCCCATGATAATGTCACTGTTACTTGCACTCCGATATAAGTCTTTGAAAAAAACAGAACGTTCGCTCTCAACATTAGGAGCATAGATGTTCATTAGTTCAAAAGTTTGTTCTTCTACAGTGAATTTAATTTTTACCCACCTCCCTTCATCGTCACCCTTTACGAAAGTGGCGTTTATGTCTCTGTTATTTACATTAACCAAAATACTCACCCCCCTCGCTCTACTTGTGCCGTAGCTCGAAAAAATTTGTCCGCGCCAGAGAGACTGCACTTGTGCTTCGACAACCGCGTCCCAGTGCGTCTCTTGTAAACATATAATGTCTGCCTTGCACAAAGTGATCAGTTTCTCAAATTTCT
>NC_090781.1:2500000-2522500 GCF_040054535.1 Antennarius striatus | reverse complement strand
TATATAAAGGTGGCATGGCATACAGATAGCTTGCCCTTGGGATCATTAAAGTATATATCTATCTATCTATCTATCTATCTATCTATCTAGATGCATGCATGCATAGATAGATAGATAGATAGATAGATAGATAGATAGATAGATAGATAGATAGATAGATAGATACAAAAGTCATTGCTAGTCAGGTTTCACTTATACAACAATTTTTACTATTCTCTGGGATCAATTTCATTTCATCATTATATAAATTCATTCAATCAAACTTTTATTAAATACAACTTTAGCTCCTAAAACAACTTGACTCATCTGTCTTTCCTTCCAAACGCCCTCTGCTGGCGGGGGGACAGAAAAAGCTTACGGCACCTGGTATTCCCAGGCGGTCTCCCATCCAAGTACTAACCAGGCCCGACTCTGCTTAGCTTCCGAGATCGGACGAGATCGGGCGTGTTCAGAGTGGTATGGCCGTAAGCAACTATGCTGGTCAAAAAAACCCTATATAAAGGTGGCATGGCACACAGATAGCTTGCCCTTGGGATCATTACAGTATATATCTATCTATCTATCTATCTATCTATCTATCTATCTATCTATCTATCTATCTATCTATCTATCTATCTAAATGCATGCATGCATAGATAGATAGATAGATAGATAGATAGATAGATACAAAAGTCATTGCTAGTCAGGTTTCACTTATACAACAATTTTTACTCTTCTCTGGGATCAATTTCATTTCATCATTCAATAAATTCATTCAATCAAACTTTTATTAAATACAACTTTAGCTCCTAAAACAACTTGACTCATCTGTCTTTCCTTCCAAACGCCCTCTGCTGGCGGGGGGACAGAAAAAGAAAAAGCTTACGGCACCTGGTATTCCCAGGCGGTCTCCCATCCAAGTACTAACCAGGCCCGACTCTGCTTAGCTTCCGAGATCGGACGAGATCGGGCGTGTTTTTTTTTTTTTTTGTCTTTTATTATGAAAATATATTTGTATAAAAACAATATATATTTTTGATTTACAGAATACTTGACAAACAGAAAAAATAACAAGAAGTTCTTAACTTACCAAAACATATTACATTTGTTATCATACACAAATCAAAAAAACCAGAGTATTTCAATACATCATCATAACAACATAAATTTCCAGTGATATTAATGTGAAAGAGCTCCCTTTCTGAAGGAAAAGATCAACACTCCCAAATAGGCCTACTACATTTGAAATAATGTAGGTACTTACCATTAAACGAGAACAATCCTCCAAAAGACAAAATAATTCTATACCCAAAGAGAATTTCAAAACTACATTATGCTAGCAAAAAATACATTCCTAAAAAAAACTTTTCGACATTAGTCAAGGATTCCCCACTATGTTACAAAAATACTATTATCCCTACCAATTCCACACAATCTCTCCCCCCTTTTTACAAACCAAAAGAGAGTTACCTTTGGTAAAGAGTGGAGCCAAACTTGCAGAGCCCTGCATCATCCGATATTTTACCTGGGTTTGTATTATTCTTTTGAAAATTGTCCAAACAGAAATCAGTTTATTGTCATAATGTGCTAGATTTCGCCTTGATTTAATCGCCCATCTGGCATGGCTTAAAAGAAATCTGCAAAACTCTGCATTTTTGACTCTACTCTCTGTCCAGACACCAAAAAGAAAAAAGATTTCCCAAGAATCTCTGTCATTCCATACCAACCCCAACTTCTCAATCAAGCAGCGTTTCAACAAACCAAAAAATTCACACAATTCAGTACATTTCACATACATATGCATAAGGTCTTCATCTTCCACACCACACACATCACACTCTCTGCCAACCTCCCTGTCCAGTTGATGCAGGATCACATTAGTAAAAATCTTATTGTGTCGAAGTTTGAAATCATGATCCTCTGCTTCAATGCTATTACTTTTTACTTTCCATTTCTCCCAGATTTTATTCTCATCCAGATTTGGAAAAACCCTGCTCCAGTAAGGCAAAGAGGCCGGCTTCTGCCATACTTTCATCAGAAAAAGGTCATACAAATGTTTGCACACTATCCCACAAAAGTATTTCAACTCTCCCCTGTGAACATATGTCAAAGTAGGAAAGTCACTTCTCCTGTTTAACACGGCAGCCGATATGATTAATGATTTCCACGTTTGTGGAATGCTTTGTAATATAACTTGATAATAATTCGAAATTACTGTAAACCTTGCGTCATGATTAATTTCTTTTACACCATCATATATTACCTGGTTCGGCAGAAAACCTGGTATAACTTCATACATTACATCTTTTAATTGTACAAAATTTGCTTTCAACATATTCGCATTGTATAACATTTTCCCTTCCGTTCTGATATATTTATTCAGAAAAATCGGTAGCTCTTTTACCGTGTTTAAAGAATGTACTGTGTACTGTAAATGTTCCATAAATTCTGCCTGAGCGCACAGGACTTCCTTGTAGAAAAGTGGGAGTTCTGCCATCATTGGTTTTTTCAATGTCATCAACAGCACATAATCACCAATTCTCATCACTCTGTTCAGAAAATACCCCATTAGACACTTCCACCCATAATCTGTCTCGTCATACAGATATTTTTTAATATATTTGATCCTAAACGCTTTCTTTTTACTGTCTATGTCCACCAATTTTAAACCCCCTTCCTCATATTTACCTATTAAAGTTTTCCTTGCTATTTTCCCCACTGTAGTCCCCCAGATGAATTTTGTCATCATTTCATGCATATGATTCACAACCCACAAGGGTAAATCAACTACTGCTAAGGCATAATTGAGTTTAGACAGTATTAAATGATTTAAAACCACTACCTTTCCGTTAATTTTAAGATCTCTCATCCTCCACCAATGTAGCACTGCCTCTATTTTTTTTAATATGCCTGTCCATGTTTCATCCCTTGCAGCTAAACTATCCACACCAATGAATGTACCCAAAATTTTTACATGTTTCGGCTGTACTTTCAATGATAGATCTGTTTGAGGCGGACTGTCCATATTAATGAATAGCATTTCCGATTTTTGTAAATTTATGTGAGAGCCTGATGCTTTACCATACATTGCAATTAAGTCAATTGCTCTATATACACTGTCTAAATCTCTGACTAGTAACGTCGTATCATCCGCAAATTGTTGGATCAAAACCTCCCCTCCCCCTGGTAACTCAATCCCTTTTACATGTGAATCCGTTTTTAATAACGCGCTCAAAGATTCCACCACAATAGAATATAGAATTGATGACATCGGACACCCCTGCCTGACGGATCTGTGCAGTTGAAACTCATCAGTAATAATTCCATTCACTTTAACTCTACCTGTTGCTGTGCTGTACAATAATTTCAACCATGCTATCATCCGATCTCCAAAACCTAACCTTTCCAGCACCCTAAACATAAATTTGTGTTCAACCCTGTCAAAAGCTTTATTGAAATCTAGAGATACGATAATACCTTTCTGTTTAGTTATTTTTAAATACTCCACTGTGTCCCTTATTGTGCTTATGATGTCAGATGCCTCTCTACCCGGTATACTATAAGCTTGCGTTGGTGCTATTATTGTGTGTATGACCTGTTTAAAGCGGTTTGCGAAAATTTTCATTAATATTTTATAATCTGTGTTCAAGAGTGTGATTGGTCTATAGTTAGCCAAATTACTTTTCTCCCCTTTCTTAAAAATCAAAGTTATAATGCCCAATGTCATTGATTTTGAAACCATCTTCTGACGAGCTATTTCTTTGTACACAGTTAACAGTATTGGCATTAACACTTTTGCAAAAACCTTATAAAAGTTTGCCGTTAGCCCATCACTGCCCGGACTTTTATTCGAGACCAAACTCTTTATTGCCAGTTCTACTTCTTTCTCTTCTATTTCCCGATCACAAAATGATTTATCACTATTAGACAGTTTGACCGTCATTTTTGTCAGAATTTCTCTCGTTGAGATGTCGTCTGAACCGTTTGATGTAAAAAGAGTCTGATAGAAGTTGTACACAGTTTCTATCATTTCTCCCAAACTTGACGTCATATTCCCTTGTCCATCTTCTAAACGATTGATATAGCACTGTTCTTGCTTGCTTCGTTCCAGGTTTAAAAAAAATCCCGTGCTCTTTTCTCCCTCCACCGCATATTGCGCCCTACTCCGCACAATTGCCCCTTCACATTTTCTTTTTTCAATAGTTTTTAATTCTTCATATAGAGCCCCCAACCGTTCTTCATCAACATTATCCTGTCTGTTCAACATTTCAATTTCAGATTTTATTCGGTTTTCTTTTTGATGTTCTTTGAAGCTCATCCTCTTGGCAAAGTGAATGCTCTTCTTCTTAATTCTCACTTTCAAATCCTCCCATCCCTCCACCACAGCCGTCTTAAAAAAAGGTTGTGAGACGGTAGTCTTAATAAGTGTCTCTATACAGTTTATGAAGTTCTCATTTTTCAACAGTGTAGCATTTAGATGCCACAAACCCCCTCCCTTCCCTCTTTTCAGTTTCCCCAGTTTCACCAACAAAAAAGCATGATCACTCAGGAAAGTGAAGTCATAATGCGACGTATGAAAATAATGTAAATGTCTCTGTTTAATCAAACATAAATCAATCCTGCTTCTGCGCAGAGAACCTTGCACAGTCTGAAGTCTGGAGTAGGTTCTCGCTAGTGGATTCTCATTTCTCCATAAATCCAACCATTCCTGCTGTAACATAAAATTCCTGAGAATTGTTCTTGAGGTATCGTTTTTAAATTGTCCAGTTTCATGTCTGTCCAGCATGCATAACTTGACATTGAAGTCCCCCATGATAATGTCACTGTTACTTGCACTCCGATATAAGTCTTTGAAAAAAACAGAACGTTCGCTCTCAACATTAGGAGCATAGATGTTCATTAGTTCAAAAGTTTGTTCTTCTACAGTGAATTTAATTTTTACCCACCTCCCTTCATCGTCACCCTTTACGAAAGTGGCGTTTATGTCTCTGTTATTTACATTAACCAAAATACTCACCCCCCTCGCTCTACTTGTGCCGTAGCTCGAAAAAATTTGTCCGCGCCAGAGAGACTGCACTTGTGCTTCGACAACCGCGTCCCAGTGCGTCTCTTGTAAACATATAATGTTTGCCTTGCACAAAGTGATCAGTTTCTCAAATTTCTCAATATTCCTCAGTCCATTTATATTTATGGACGCTAGTTTCATAGTCACCTATGCACTAACTCCAAAGAATATGTATATATATATATATATGTACCTCATCAGTAGAACCAATTTCATGTCTTCTTGTCTTTTTTGTTTCTCCTTCCTCTATTCCTTTTTTGACTCAAACCCTCCCCATCCTTTTCCGTCATATGTTCCCCTACCCCGTGTGCAGTATCACCTGCTATTACCCCCTGTTCCATGTCTCCACAGCCACCGGTGTTCCGGAGGACACTACGACTGCGTCCCCTCCGATGTCCGCTATCCTCCGGTTCTGCGTCCCCTCTCCGCTCCACCATCTCACTCCCGTCTTTCCGTGTTGGTCGTTCCACGACCGCGGTTGCCTCTGCTACTCCATCACCGTCATTCTTCTCCCGGTCACCGGCATTCGTCCCCTCCTCCGACTCTCTTCCCTCGTCGTCCGTCTCCATCACACTGGAGGAACCCTCGTCCTCCTCCACGGTGTCCTCCTTCTCCTCCTTCTCCTCCGCCCTCACTCGCTCCTCTGTGTCCTTCTCCGTCGTTTCTCCACACTCCCGGGCATAGTGTCCCTGCTTCTTGCAGCGGAAGCAGAAGAACTCCGGACATTCACGCAAGATGTGTCCCGGTTGCAAACACAACCGACACACCTTTAATTGTTTATCATGTAGTACTCGAAAATACTCGGAACCCTCCAGTGTGTCAAATTTAGTGCTATAAGGCAGGGACGAGATAGCGTCAGGAAATTTCACTTTGAGAAAACGAGTACCATCCAAAATTTCCGTGCCAGTCCATTTCCTTCGTCTGATGTCCGACGCAGGTTCCACTCCCCATTGAAACAGCTTGTCCCGAATTTGTCCATCAGTTATATAGAGTGGCAAGTTTAGAAAGGACACCACTCTTGTGTCCTTAATCAGTTCCGTAGCCACCACCCTCGAGTTTCCTATCTTGAAACCATCTAATAGTCTTTCTTTGCCTTTGGCATTTCCCATGGTGAGTTCCCACCTCCCTTCTGCCTTTGCCCGGCAGCCCAACACTCTGCCACAGGTGAGCTCCACCGCCTTTAGTAAGGCCATCATCGCTATTTTCACCCCACCTTCAACTTCCACGTTCACCACCAAGTCTTTTGTGGCAAAATTCCGGTCCTTAACTGAATCACTGGCATCATCGTCTCCCACCGTCTTCCTCGCCATCTCTCCCCGGCGTCGACCCTGCCTGAGGGTCTCCATCGCTCCCGCTTCTCCATCCTTTGCCATCACCCGTCGTCTATCGCCTGCCCCACCTTCTCCGACTGTCGTCCCATCTTTTCTCCCCTCTCCGCACACCTCAGATGGACATGAGTCTCTCCACACTCTCAGCCCGTTTATTTCCATGGTCCCACTCGTCGGCTCTTCCGTCACCCGATCCATGTCTACAGCATCCGTTCGACTTAACTTTGCCGACACAAAGCAAACCCCCTGGCAGCCTTCGCTGCTGGGGGAGACAGCGAATTCTTTAGTATCAATCAGTCGTCGTTTTCTACTACATACAACAATATTCAAACTTCCTCCTTCTTCCTCAAACATAGGCGTTGGCGTGCACCGAATCCGTATACACCCTAGGTGGGCGTGTTCAGAGTGGTATGGCCGTAAGCAACTATGCTGGTCAAAAAAACCCTATATAAAGGTGGCATGGCATACAGATAGCTTGCCCTTGGGATCATTAAAGTATATATCTATCTATCTATCTATCTATCTATCTATCTAGATGCATGCATGCATAGATAGATATATAGATAGATAGATAGATAGATAGATAGATAGATAGATACAAAAGTCGTTGCTAGTCAGGCTTCACTTATACAACAATTTTTACTATTCTCTGGGATCAATTTCATTTCATCATTCAATCAATTCATTCAATCAAACTTTTATTAAATACAACTTTAGCTCATAAAACAACTTGACTCATCTGTCTTTCCTTCCAAACGCCCTCTGCTGGCGGGGGGACAGAAAAAGCTTACGGCACCTGGTATTCCCAGGCGGTCTCCCATCCAAGTACTAACCAGGCCCGACTCTGCTTAGCTTCCGAGATCGGACGAGATCGGGCGTGTTCAGAGTGGTATGGCCGTAAGCAACTATGCTGGTCAAAAAAACCCTATATAAAGGTGGCATGGCACACAGATAGCTTGCCCTTGGGATCATTACAGTATATATCTATCTATCTAAATGCATGCATGCATAGATAGATAGATAGATAGATAGATAGATAGATAGATAGATAGATAGATAGATAGATAGATAGATAGATAGATAGATAGATACAAAAGTCATTGCTAGTCAGGTTTCACTTATACAACAATTTTTACTATTCTCTGGGATAAAATTCATTTCATCATTCAATCAATTCATTCAATCAAACTTTTATTAAATACAACTTTAGCTCATAAAACAACTTGACTCATCTGTCTTTCCTTCCAAACGCCCTCTGCTGGCGGGGGGACACAAAAAGCTTACGGCACCTGGTATTCCCAGGCGGTCTCCCATCCAAGTACTAACCAGGCCCGACTCTGCTTAACTTCCGAGATCGGACGAGATCGGGCGTGTTCAGAGTGGTATGGCCGTAAGCAACTATGCTGGTCAAAAAAACCCTATATAAAGGTGGCATGGCATACAGATAGCTTGCCCTTGGGATCATTAAAGTATATATCTATCTATCTATCTAGATGCATGCATGCATAGATAGATAGATAGATAGATAGATAGATAGATAGATAGATAGATACAAAAGTCATTGCTAGTCAGGTTTCACTTATACAACAATTTTTACTATTCTCTGGGATCAATTTCATTTCATCATTATATAAATTCATTCAATCAAACTTTTATTAAATACAACTTTAGCTCCTAAAACAACTTGACTCATCTGTCTTTCCTTCCAAACGCCCTCTGCTGGCGGGGGGACAGAAAAAGCTTACGGCACCTGGTATTCCCAGGCGGTCTCCCATCCAAGTACTAACCAGGCCCGACTCTGCTTAGCTTCCGAGATCGGACGAGATCGGGCGTGTTCAGAGTGGTATGGCCGTAAGCAACTATGCTGGTCAAAAAAACCCTATATAAAGGTGGCATGGCACACAGATAGCTTACCCTTGGGATCATTACAGTATATATCTATCTATCTATCTATCTATCTATCTATCTATCTATCTATCTATCTATCTATCTATCTATCTATCTATCTATCTATCTATCTATCTATCTATCTATCTATCTATCTATCTAAATGCATGCATGCATAGATAGATAGATAGATAGATAGATAGATAGATAGATACAAAAGTCATTGCTAGTCAGGTTTCACTTATACAACAATTGTTACTTTTCTCTGGGATCAATTTCATTTCATCATTCAATAAATTCATTCAATCAAACTTTTATTCAATACAACTTTAGCTCCTAAAACAACTTGACTCATCTGTCTTTCCTTCCAAACGCCCTCTGCTGGCGGGGGGACAGAAAAAGAAAAAGCTTACGGCACCTGGTATTCCCAGGCGGTCTCCCATCCAAGTACTAACCAGGCCCGACTCTGCTTAGCTTCCGAGATCGGACGAGATCGGGCGTGTTCAGAGTGGTATGGCCGTAAGCAACTATGCTGGTCAAAAAAACCCTATATAAAGGTGGCATGGCATACAGATAGCTTGCCCTTGGGATCATTAAAGTATATATCTATCTATCTATCTAGATGCATGCATGCATAGATAGATAGATAGATAGATAGATAGATAGATAGATAGATAGATACAAAAGTCATTGCTAGTCAGGTTTCACTTATACAACAATTTTTACTATTCTCTGGGATAAATTTCATTTCATCATTCAATCAATTCATTCAATCAAACTTTTATTAAATACAACTTTAGCTCCTAAAACAACTTGACTCATCTGTCTTTCCTTCCAAACGCCCTCTGCTGGCGGGGGGACAGAAAAAGCTTACGGCACCTGGTATTCCCAGGCGGTCTCCCATCCAAGTACTAACCAGGCCCGACTCTGCTTAGCTTCCGAGATCGGACGAGATCGGGCGTGTTCAGAGTGGTATGGCCGTAAGCAACTATGCTGGTCAAAAAAACCCTATATAAAGGTGGCATGGCACACAGATAGCTTGCCCTTGGGATCATTACAGTATATATCTATCTATCTATCTATCTATCTATCTATCTATCTATCTATCTATCTATCTATCTATCTATCTATCTAAATGCATGCATGCATAGATAGATAGATAGATAGATAGATAGATAGATACAAAAGTCATTGCTAGTCAGGTTTCACTTATACAACAATTTTTACTCTTCTCTGGGATCAATTTCATTTCATCATTCAATAAATTCATTCAATCAAACTTTTATTAAATACAACTTTAGCTCCTAAAACAACTTGACTCATCTGTCTTTCCTTCCAAACGCCCTCTGCTGGCGGGGGGACAGAAAAAGAAAAAGCTTACGGCACCTGGTATTCCCAGGCGGTCTCCCATCCAAGTACTAACCAGGCCCGACTCTGCTTAGCTTCCGAGATCGGACGAGATCGGGCGTGTTTTTTTTTTTTTTTGTCTTTTATTATGAAAATATATTTGTATAAAAACAATATATATTTTTGATTTACAGAATACTTGACAAACAGAAAAAATAACAAGAAGTTCTTAACTTACCAAAACATATTACATTTGTTATCATACACAAATCAAAAAAACCAGAGTATTTCAATACATCATCATAACAACATAAATTTCCAGTGATATTAATGTGAAAGAGCTCCCTTTCTGAAGGAAAAGATCAACACTCCCAAATAGGCCTACTACATTTGAAATAATGTAGGTACTTACCATTAAACGAGAACAATCCTCCAAAAGACAAAATAATTCTATACCCAAAGAGAATTTCAAAACTACATTATGCTAGCAAAAAATACATTCCTAAAAAAAACTTTTCGACATTAGTCAAGGATTCCCCACTATGTTACAAAAATACTATTATCCCTACCAATTCCACACAATCTCTCCCCCCTTTTTACAAACCAAAAGAGAGTTACCTTTGGTAAAGAGTGGAGCCAAACTTGCAGAGCCCTGCATCATCCGATATTTTACCTGGGTTTGTATTATTCTTTTGAAAATTGTCCAAACAGAAATCAGTTTATTGTCATAATGTGCTAGATTTCGCCTTGATTTAATCGCCCATCTGGCATGGCTTAAAAGAAATCTGCAAAACTCTGCATTTTTGACTCTACTCTCTGTCCAGACACCAAAAAGAAAAAAGATTTCCCAAGAATCTCTGTCATTCCATACCAACCCCAACTTCTCAATCAAGCAGCGTTTCAACAAACCAAAAAATTCACACAATTCAGTACATTTCACATACATATGCATAAGGTCTTCATCTTCCACACCACACACATCACACTCTCTGCCAACCTCCCTGTCCAGTTGATGCAGGATCACATTAGTAAAAATCTTATTGTGTCGAAGTTTGAAATCATGATCCTCTGCTTCAATGCTATTACTTTTTACTTTCCATTTCTCCCAGATTTTATTCTCATCCAGATTTGGAAAAACCCTGCTCCAGTAAGGCAAAGAGGCCGGCTTCTGCCATACTTTCATCAGAAAAAGGTCATACAAATGTTTGCACACTATCCCACAAAAGTATTTCAACTCTCCCCTGTGAACATATGTCAAAGTAGGAAAGTCACTTCTCCTGTTTAACACGGCAGCCGATATGATTAATGATTTCCACGTTTGTGGAATGCTTTGTAATATAACTTGATAATAATTCGAAATTACTGTAAACCTTGCGTCATGATTAATTTCTTTTACACCATCATATATTACCTGGTTCGGCAGAAAACCTGGTATAACTTCATACATTACATCTTTTAATTGTACAAAATTTGCTTTCAACATATTCGCATTGTATAACATTTTCCCTTCCGTTCTGATATATTTATTCAGAAAAATCGGTAGCTCTTTTACCGTGTTTAAAGAATGTACTGTGTACTGTAAATGTTCCATAAATTCTGCCTGAGCGCACAGGACTTCCTTGTAGAAAAGTGGGAGTTCTGCCATCATTGGTTTTTTCAATGTCATCAACAGCACATAATCACCAATTCTCATCACTCTGTTCAGAAAATACCCCATTAGACACTTCCACCCATAATCTGTCTCGTCATACAGATATTTTTTAATATATTTGATCCTAAACGCTTTCTTTTTACTGTCTATGTCCACCAATTTTAAACCCCCTTCCTCATATTTACCTATTAAAGTTTTCCTTGCTATTTTCCCCACTGTAGTCCCCCAGATGAATTTTGTCATCATTTCATGCATATGATTCACAACCCACAAGGGTAAATCAACTACTGCTAAGGCATAATTGAGTTTAGACAGTATTAAATGATTTAAAACCACTACCTTTCCGTTAATTTTAAGATCTCTCATCCTCCACCAATGTAGCACTGCCTCTATTTTTTTTAATATGCCTGTCCATGTTTCATCCCTTGCAGCTAAACTATCCACACCAATGAATGTACCCAAAATTTTTACATGTTTCGGCTGTACTTTCAATGATAGATCTGTTTGAGGCGGACTGTCCATATTAATGAATAGCATTTCCGATTTTTGTAAATTTATGTGAGAGCCTGATGCTTTACCATACATTGCAATTAAGTCAATTGCTCTATATACACTGTCTAAATCTCTGACTAGTAACGTCGTATCATCCGCAAATTGTTGGATCAAAACCTCCCCTCCCCCTGGTAACTCAATCCCTTTTACATGTGAATCCGTTTTTAATAACGCGCTCAAAGATTCCACCACAATAGAATATAGAATTGATGACATCGGACACCCCTGCCTGACGGATCTGTGCAGTTGAAACTCATCAGTAATAATTCCATTCACTTTAACTCTACCTGTTGCTGTGCTGTACAATAATTTCAACCATGCTATCATCCGATCTCCAAAACCTAACCTTTCCAGCACCCTAAACATAAATTTGTGTTCAACCCTGTCAAAAGCTTTATTGAAATCTAGAGATACGATAATACCTTTCTGTTTAGTTATTTTTAAATACTCCACTGTGTCCCTTATTGTGCTTATGATGTCAGATGCCTCTCTACCCGGTATACTATAAGCTTGCGTTGGTGCTATTATTGTGTGTATGACCTGTTTAAAGCGGTTTGCGAAAATTTTCATTAATATTTTATAATCTGTGTTCAAGAGTGTGATTGGTCTATAGTTAGCCAAATTACTTTTCTCCCCTTTCTTAAAAATCAAAGTTATAATGCCCAATGTCATTGATTTTGAAACCATCTTCTGACGAGCTATTTCTTTGTACACAGTTAACAGTATTGGCATTAACACTTTTGCAAAAACCTTATAAAAGTTTGCCGTTAGCCCATCACTGCCCGGACTTTTATTCGAGACCAAACTCTTTATTGCCAGTTCTACTTCTTTCTCTTCTATTTCCCGATCACAAAATGATTTATCACTATTAGACAGTTTGACCGTCATTTTTGTCAGAATTTCTCTCGTTGAGATGTCGTCTGAACCGTTTGATGTAAAAAGAGTCTGATAGAAGTTGTACACAGTTTCTATCATTTCTCCCAAACTTGACGTCATATTCCCTTGTCCATCTTCTAAACGATTGATATAGCACTGTTCTTGCTTGCTTCGTTCCAGGTTTAAAAAAAATCCCGTGCTCTTTTCTCCCTCCACCGCATATTGCGCCCTACTCCGCACAATTGCCCCTTCACATTTTCTTTTTTCAATAGTTTTTAATTCTTCATATAGAGCCCCCAACCGTTCTTCATCAACATTATCCTGTCTGTTCAACATTTCAATTTCAGATTTTATTCGGTTTTCTTTTTGATGTTCTTTGAAGCTCATCCTCTTGGCAAAGTGAATGCTCTTCTTCTTAATTCTCACTTTCAAATCCTCCCATCCCTCCACCACAGCCGTCTTAAAAAAAGGTTGTGAGACGGTAGTCTTAATAAGTGTCTCTATACAGTTTATGAAGTTCTCATTTTTCAACAGTGTAGCATTTAGATGCCACAAACCCCCTCCCTTCCCTCTTTTCAGTTTCCCCAGTTTCACCAACAAAAAAGCATGATCACTCAGGAAAGTGAAGTCATAATGCGACGTATGAAAATAATGTAAATGTCTCTGTTTAATCAAACATAAATCAATCCTGCTTCTGCGCAGAGAACCTTGCACAGTCTGAAGTCTGGAGTAGGTTCTCGCTAGTGGATTCTCATTTCTCCATAAATCCAACCATTCCTGCTGTAACATAAAATTCCTGAGAATTGTTCTTGAGGTATCGTTTTTAAATTGTCCAGTTTCATGTCTGTCCAGCATGCATAACTTGACATTGAAGTCCCCCATGATAATGTCACTGTTACTTGCACTCCGATATAAGTCTTTGAAAAAAACAGAACGTTCGCTCTCAACATTAGGAGCATAGATGTTCATTAGTTCAAAAGTTTGTTCTTCTACAGTGAATTTAATTTTTACCCACCTCCCTTCATCGTCACCCTTTACGAAAGTGGCGTTTATGTCTCTGTTATTTACATTAACCAAAATACTCACCCCCCTCGCTCTACTTGTGCCGTAGCTCGAAAAAATTTGTCCGCGCCAGAGAGACTGCACTTGTGCTTCGACAACCGCGTCCCAGTGCGTCTCTTGTAAACATATAATGTTTGCCTTGCACAAAGTGATCAGTTTCTCAAATTTCTCAATATTCCTCAGTCCATTTATATTTATGGACGCTAGTTTCATAGTCACCTATGCACTAACTCCAAAGAATATGTATATATATATATATATGTACCTCATCAGTAGAACCAATTTCATGTCTTCTTGTCTTTTTTGTTTCTCCTTCCTCTATTCCTTTTTTGACTCAAACCCTCCCCATCCTTTTCCGTCATATGTTCCCCTACCCCGTGTGCAGTATCACCTGCTATTACCCCCTGTTCCATGTCTCCACAGCCACCGGTGTTCCGGAGGACACTACGACTGCGTCCCCTCCGATGTCCGCTATCCTCCGGTTCTGCGTCCCCTCTCCGCTCCACCATCTCACTCCCGTCTTTCCGTGTTGGTCGTTCCACGACCGCGGTTGCCTCTGCTACTCCATCACCGTCATTCTTCTCCCGGTCACCGGCATTCGTCCCCTCCTCCGACTCTCTTCCCTCGTCGTCCGTCTCCATCACACTGGAGGAACCCTCGTCCTCCTCCACGGTGTCCTCCTTCTCCTCCTTCTCCTCCGCCCTCACTCGCTCCTCTGTGTCCTTCTCCGTCGTTTCTCCACACTCCCGGGCATAGTGTCCCTGCTTCTTGCAGCGGAAGCAGAAGAACTCCGGACATTCACGCAAGATGTGTCCCGGTTGCAAACACAACCGACACACCTTTAATTGTTTATCATGTAGTACTCGAAAATACTCGGAACCCTCCAGTGTGTCAAATTTAGTGCTATAAGGCAGGGACGAGATAGCGTCAGGAAATTTCACTTTGAGAAAACGAGTACCATCCAAAATTTCCGTGCCAGTCCATTTCCTTCGTCTGATGTCCGACGCAGGTTCCACTCCCCATTGAAACAGCTTGTCCCGAATTTGTCCATCAGTTATATAGAGTGGCAAGTTTAGAAAGGACACCACTCTTGTGTCCTTAATCAGTTCCGTAGCCACCACCCTCGAGTTTCCTATCTTGAAACCATCTAATAGTCTTTCTTTGCCTTTGGCATTTCCCATGGTGAGTTCCCACCTCCCTTCTGCCTTTGCCCGGCAGCCCAACACTCTGCCACAGGTGAGCTCCACCGCCTTTAGTAAGGCCATCATCGCTATTTTCACCCCACCTTCAACTTCCACGTTCACCACCAAGTCTTTTGTGGCAAAATTCCGGTCCTTAACTGAATCACTGGCATCATCGTCTCCCACCGTCTTCCTCGCCATCTCTCCCCGGCGTCGACCCTGCCTGAGGGTCTCCATCGCTCCCGCTTCTCCATCCTTTGCCATCACCCGTCGTCTATCGCCTGCCCCACCTTCTCCGACTGTCGTCCCATCTTTTCTCCCCTCTCCGCACACCTCAGATGGACATGAGTCTCTCCACACTCTCAGCCCGTTTATTTCCATGGTCCCACTCGTCGGCTCTTCCGTCACCCGATCCATGTCTACAGCATCCGTTCGACTTAACTTTGCCGACACAAAGCAAACCCCCTGGCAGCCTTCGCTGCTGGGGGAGACAGCGAATTCTTTAGTATCAATCAGTCGTCGTTTTCTACTACATACAACAATATTCAAACTTCCTCCTTCTTCCTCAAACATAGGCGTTGGCGTGCACCGAATCCGTATACACCCTAGGTGGGCGTGTTCAGAGTGGTATGGCCGTAAGCAACTATGCTGGTCAAAAAAACCCTATATAAAGGTGGCATGGCATACAGATAGCTTGCCCTTGGGATCATTAAAGTATATATCTATCTATCTATCTATCTATCTATCTATCTAGATGCATGCATGCATAGATAGATATATAGATAGATAGATAGATAGATAGATAGATAGATAGATACAAAAGTCGTTGCTAGTCAGGCTTCACTTATACAACAATTTTTACTATTCTCTGGGATCAATTTCATTTCATCATTCAATCAATTCATTCAATCAAACTTTTATTAAATACAACTTTAGCTCATAAAACAACTTGACTCATCTGTCTTTCCTTCCAAACGCCCTCTGCTGGCGGGGGGACAGAAAAAGCTTACGGCACCTGGTATTCCCAGGCGGTCTCCCATCCAAGTACTAACCAGGCCCGACTCTGCTTAGCTTCCGAGATCGGACGAGATCGGGCGTGTTCAGAGTGGTATGGCCGTAAGCAACTATGCTGGTCAAAAAAACCCTATATAAAGGTGGCATGGCACACAGATAGCTTGCCCTTGGGATCATTACAGTATATATCTATCTATCTAAATGCATGCATGCATAGATAGATAGATAGATAGATAGATAGATAGATAGATAGATAGATAGATAGATAGATAGATAGATAGATAGATAGATAGATACAAAAGTCATTGCTAGTCAGGTTTCACTTATACAACAATTTTTACTATTCTCTGGGATAAAATTCATTTCATCATTCAATCAATTCATTCAATCAAACTTTTATTAAATACAACTTTAGCTCATAAAACAACTTGACTCATCTGTCTTTCCTTCCAAACGCCCTCTGCTGGCGGGGGGACACAAAAAGCTTACGGCACCTGGTATTCCCAGGCGGTCTCCCATCCAAGTACTAACCAGGCCCGACTCTGCTTAACTTCCGAGATCGGACGAGATCGGGCGTGTTCAGAGTGGTATGGCCGTAAGCAACTATGCTGGTCAAAAAAACCCTATATAAAGGTGGCATGGCATACAGATAGCTTGCCCTTGGGATCATTAAAGTATATATCTATCTATCTATCTAGATGCATGCATGCATAGATAGATAGATAGATAGATAGATAGATAGATAGATAGATAGATACAAAAGTCATTGCTAGTCAGGTTTCACTTATACAACAATTTTTACTATTCTCTGGGATCAATTTCATTTCATCATTATATAAATTCATTCAATCAAACTTTTATTAAATACAACTTTAGCTCCTAAAACAACTTGACTCATCTGTCTTTCCTTCCAAACGCCCTCTGCTGGCGGGGGGACAGAAAAAGCTTACGGCACCTGGTATTCCCAGGCGGTCTCCCATCCAAGTACTAACCAGGCCCGACTCTGCTTAGCTTCCGAGATCGGACGAGATCGGGCGTGTTCAGAGTGGTATGGCCGTAAGCAACTATGCTGGTCAAAAAAACCCTATATAAAGGTGGCATGGCACACAGATAGCTTACCCTTGGGATCATTACAGTATATATCTATCTATCTATCTATCTATCTATCTATCTATCTATCTATCTATCTATCTATCTATCTATCTATCTATCTATCTATCTATCTATCTATCTATCTATCTATCTATCTATCTATCTAAATGCATGCATGCATAGATAGATAGATAGATAGATAGATAGATAGATAGATACAAAAGTCATTGCTAGTCAGGTTTCACTTATACAACAATTGTTACTTTTCTCTGGGATCAATTTCATTTCATCATTCAATAAATTCATTCAATCAAACTTTTATTCAATACAACTTTAGCTCCTAAAACAACTTGACTCATCTGTCTTTCCTTCCAAACGCCCTCTGCTGGCGGGGGGACAGAAAAAGAAAAAGCTTACGGCACCTGGTATTCCCAGGCGGTCTCCCATCCAAGTACTAACCAGGCCCGACTCTGCTTAGCTTCCGAGATCGGACGAGATCGGGCGTGTTCAGAGTGGTATGGCCGTAAGCAACTATGCTGGTCAAAAAAACCCTATATAAAGGTGGCATGGCATACAGATAGCTTGCCCTTGGGATCATTAAAGTATATATCTATCTATCTATCTAGATGCATGCATGCATAGATAGATAGATAGATAGATAGATAGATAGATAGATAGATAGATACAAAAGTCATTGCTAGTCAGGTTTCACTTATACAACAATTTTTACTATTCTCTGGGATAAATTTCATTTCATCATTCAATCAATTCATTCAATCAAACTTTTATTAAATACAACTTTAGCTCCTAAAACAACTTGACTCATCTGTCTTTCCTTCCAAACGCCCTCTGCTGGCGGGGGGACAGAAAAAGCTTACGGCACCTGGTATTCCCAGGCGGTCTCCCATCCAAGTACTAACCAGGCCCGACTCTGCTTAGCTTCCGAGATCGGACGAGATCGGGCGTGTTCAGAGTGGTATGGCCGTAAGCAACTATGCTGGTCAAAAAAACCCTATATAAAGGTGGCATGGCACACAGATAGCTTGCCCTTGGGATCATTACAGTATATATCTATCTATCTATCTATCTATCTATCTATCTATCTATCTATCTATCTATCTATCTATCTATCTATCTATCTATCTATCTATCTATCTATCTATCTATCTAAATGCATGCATGCATAGATAGATAGATAGATAGATAGATAGATAGATACAAAAGTCATTGCTAGTCAGGTTTCACTTATACAACAATTTTTACTCTTCTCTGGGATCAATTTCATTTCATCATTCAATAAATTCATTCAATCAAACTTTTATTAAATACAACTTTAGCTCATAAAACAACTTGACTCATCTGTCTTTCCTTCCAAACGCCCTCTGCTGGCGGGGGGACAGAAAAAGAAAAAGCTTACGGCACCTGGTATTCCCAGGCGGTCTCCCATCCAAGTACTAACCAGGCCCGACTCTGCTTAGCTTCCGAGATCGGACGAGATCGGGCGTGTTCAGAGTGGTATGGCCGTAAGCAACTATGCTGGTCAAAAAAACCCTATATAAAGGTGGCATGGCATACAGATAGCTTGCCCTTGGGATCATTAAAGTATATATCTATCTATCTATCTATCTATCTAGATGCATGCATGCATAGATAGATATATAGATAGATAGATAGATAGATAGATAGATAGATAGATAGATAGATAGATAGATAGATACAAAAGTCGTTGCTAGTCAGGCTTCACTTATACAACAATTTTTACTATTCTCTGGGATCAATTTCATTTCATCATTCAATCAATTCATTCAATCAAACTTTTATTAAATACAACTTTAGCTCCTAAAACAACTTGACTCATCTGTCTTTCCTTCCAAACGCCCTCTGCTGGCGGGGGGACAGAAAAAGCTTACGGCACCTGGTATTCCCAGGCGGTCTCCCATCCAAGTACTAACCAGGCCCGACTCTGCTTAGCTTCCGAGATCGGACGAGATCGGGCGTGTTCAGAGTGGTATGGCCGTAAGCAACTATGCTGGTCAAAAAAACCCTATATAAAGGTGGCATGGCATACAGATAGCTTGCCCTTGGGATCATTAAAGTATATATCTATCTATCTATCTATCTATCTAGATGCATGCATGCATAGATAGATATATAGATAGATAGATAGATAGATAGATAGATAGATAGATAGATAGATACAAAAGTCGTTGCTAGTCAGGCTTCACTTATACAACAATTTTTACTATTCTCTGGGATCAATTTCATTTCATCATTCAATCAATTCATTCAATCAAACTTTTATTAAATACAACTTTAGCTCATAAAACAACTTGACTCATCTGTCTTTCCTTCCAAACGCCCTCTGCTGGCGGGGGGACAGAAAAAGGTTACGGCACCTGGTATTCCCAGGCGGTCTCCCATCCAAGTACTAACCAGGCCCGACTCTGCTTAGCTTCCGAGATCGGACGAGATCGGGCGTGTTCAGAGTGGTATGGCCGTAAGCAACTATGCTGGTCAAAAAAACCCTATATAAAGGTGGCATGGCACACAGATAGCTTGCCCTTGGGATCATTACAGTATATATCTATCTATCTAAATGCATGCATGCATAGATAGATAGATAGATAGATAGATAGATAGATAGATAGATAGATAGATAGATAGATAGATAGATAGATAGATACAAAAGTCATTGCTAGTCAGGTTTCACTTATACAACAATTGTTACTCTTCTCTGGGATCAATTTCATTTCATCATTCAATCAATTCATTCAATCAAACTTTTATTCAATACAACTTTAGCTCCTAAAACAACTTGACTCATCTGTCTTTCCTTCCAAACGCCCTCTGCTGGCGGGGGGACACAAAAAGAAAAAGCTTACGGCACCTGGTATTCCCAGGCGGTCTCCCATCCAAGTACTAACCAGGCCCGACTCTGCTTAGCTTCCGAGATCGGACGAGATCGGGCGTGTTCAGAGTGGTATGGCCGTAAGCAACTATGCTGGTCAAAAAAACCCTATATAAAGGTGGCATGGCATACAGATAGCTTGCCCTTGGGATCATTAAAGTATATATCTATCTATCTATCTAGATGCATGCATGCATAGATAGATAGATAGATAGATAGATAGATAGATAGATAGATAGATAGATAGATAGATACAAAAGTCATTGCTAGTCAGGTTTCACTTATACAACAATTTTTACTATTCTCTGGGATAAATTTCATTTCATCATTCAATCAATTCATTCAATCAAACTTTTATTAAATACAACTTTAGCTCCTAAAACAACTTGACTCATCTGTCTTTCCTTCCAAACGCCCTCTGCTGGCGGGGGGACAGAAAAAGCTTACGGCACCTGGTATTCCCAGGCGGTCTCCCATCCAAGTACTAACCAGGCCCGACTCTGCTTAGCTTCCGAGATCGGACGAGATCGGGCGTGTTCAGAGTGGTATGGCCGTAAGCAACTATGCTGGTCAAAAAAACCCTATATAAAGGTGGCATGGCATACAGATAGCTTGCCCTTGGGATCATTAAAGTATATATCTATCTATCTATCTAGATGCATGCATGCATAGATAGATAGATAGATAGATAGATAGATAGATAGATAGATAGATAGATAGATACAAAAGTCATTGCTAGTCAGGTTTCACTTATACAACAATTTTTACTATTCTCTGGGATAAATTTCATTTCATCATTCAATCAATTCATTCAATCAAACTTTTATTAAATACAACTTTAGCTCCTAAAACAACTTGACTCATCTGTCTTTCCTTCCAAACGCCCTCTGCTGGCGGGGGGACAGAAAAAGAAAAAGCTTACGGCACCTGGTATTCCCAGGCGGTCTCCCATCCAAGTACTAACCAGGCCCGACTCTGCTTAGCTTCCGAGATCGGACGAGATCGGGCGTGTTCAGAGTGGTATGGCCGTAAGCAACTATGCTGGTCAAAAAAACCCTATATAAAGGTGGCATGGCACACAGATAGCTTGCCCTTGGGATCATTACAGTATATATCTATCTATCTATCTATCTATCTATCTATCTATCTATCTATCTATCTATCTATCTATCTATCTATCTATCTATCTATCTATCTATCTATCTATCTATCTATCTATCTATCTAAATGCATGCATGCATAGATAGATAGATAGATAGATAGATAGATAGATAGATAGATAGATAGATAGATAGATAGATAGATAGATAGATAGATAGATACAAAAGTCATTGCTAGTCAGGTTTCACTTATACAGCAATTTTTACTCTTCTCTGGGATCAATTTCATTTCATCATTCAATAAATTCATTCAATCAAACTTTTATTAAATACAACTTTAGCTCATAAAACAACTTGACTCATCTGTCTTTCCTTCCAAACGCCCTCTGCTGGCGGGGGGACAGAAAAAGAAAAAGCTTACGGCACCTGGTATTCCCAGGCGGTCTCCCATCCAAGTACTAACCAGGCCCGACTCTGCTTAGCTTCCGAGATCGGACGAGATCGGGCGTGTTCAGAGTGGTATGGCCGTAAGCAACTATGCTGGTCAAAAAAACCCTATATAAAGGTGGCATGGCATACAGATAGCTTGCCCTTGGGATCATTAAAGTATATATCTATCTATCTATCTAGATGCATGCATGCATAGATAGATAGATAGATAGATAGATAGATAGATAGATAGATACAAAAGTCATTGCTAGTCAGGTTTCACTTATACAACAATTTTTACTATTCTCTGGGATAAATTTCATTTCATCATTCAATCAATTCATTCAATCAAACTTTTATTAAATACAACTTTAGCTCATAAAACAACTTGACTCATCTGTCTTTCCTTCCAAACGCCCTCTGCTGGCGGGGGGACAGAAAAAGAAAAAGCTTACGGCACCTGGTATTCCCAGGCGGTCTCCCATCCAAGTACTAACCAGGCCCGACTCTGCTTAGCTTCCGAGATCGGACGAGATCGGGCGTGTTCAGAGTGGTATGGCCGTAAGCAACTACGCTGGTCAAAAAAACCCTATATAAAGGTGGCATGGCATACAGATAGCTTGCCCTTGGGATCATTAAAGTATATATCTATCTATCTATCTAGATGCATGCATGCATAGATAGATAGATAGATAGATAGATAGATAGATAGATAGATAGATAGATAGATAGATACAAAAGTCATTGCTAGTCAGGTTTCACTTATACAACAATTTTTACTATTCTCTGGGATAAATTTCATTTCATCATTCAATAAATTCATTCAATCAAACTTTTATTAAATACAACTTTAGCTCCTAAAACAACTTGACTCATCTGTCTTTCCTTCCAAACGCCCTCTGCTGGCGGGGGGACAGAAAAAGCTTACGGCACCTGGTATTCCCAGGCGGTCACCCATCCAAGTACTAACCAGGCCCGACTCTGCTTAGCTTCCGAGATCGGACGAGATCGGGCGTGTTCAGAGTGGTA
>NC_090781.1:2492500-2497500 GCF_040054535.1 Antennarius striatus | reverse complement strand
CCCGACTCTGCTTAGCTTCCGAGATCGGACGAGATCGGGCGTGTTCAGAGTGGTATGGCCGTAAGCAACTATGCTGGTCAAAAAAACCCTATATAAAGGTGGCATGGCATACAGATAGCTTGCCCTTGGGATCATTAAAGTATATATCTATCTATCTATCTAGATGCATGCATGCATAGATAGATAGATAGATAGATAGATAGATAGATAGATAGATAGATAGATAGATAGATAGATAGATACAAAAGTCATTGCTAGTCAGGTTTCACTTATACAACAATTTTTACTCTTCTCTGGGATCAATTTCATTTCATCATTCAATCAATTCATTCAATCAAACTTTTATTAAATACAACTTTAGCTCATAAAACAACTTGACTCATCTGTCTTTCCTTCCAAACGCCCTCTGCTGGCGGGGGGACAGAAAAAGAAAAAGCTTACGGCACCTGGTATTCCCAGGCGGTCTCCCATCCAAGTACTAACCAGGCCCGACTCTGCTTAGCTTCCGAGATCGGACGAGATCGGGCGTGTTCAGAGTGGTATGGCCGTAAGCAACTATGCTGGTCAAAAAAACCCTATATAAAGGTGGCATGGCATACAGATAGCTTGCCCTTGGGATCATTAAAGTATATATCTATCTATCTATCTAGATGCATGCATGCATAGATAGATAGATAGATAGATAGATAGATAGATAGATAGATAGATAGATAGATAGATACAAAAGTCATTGCTAGTCAGGTTTCACTTATACAACAATTGTTACTCTTCTCTGGGATCAATTTCATTTCATCATTCAATCAATTCATTCAATCAAACTTTTATTAAATACAACTTTAGCTCATAAAACAACTTGACTCATCTGTCTTTCCTTCCAAACGCCCTCTGCTGGCGGGGGGACAGAAAAAGAAAAAGCTTACGGCACCTGGTATTCCCAGGCGGTCTCCCATCCAAGTACTAACCAGGCCCGACTCTGCTTAGCTTCCGAGATCGGACGAGATCGGGCGTGTTCAGAGTGGTATGGCCGTAAGCAACTATGCTGGTCAAAAAAACCCTATATAAAGGTGGCATGGCATACAGATAGCTTGCCCTTGGGATCATTAAAGTATATATCTATCTATCTATCTAGATGCATGCATGCATAGATAGATAGATAGATAGATAGATAGATAGATAGATAGATAGATAGATAGATAGATAGATAGATAGATAGATAGATAGATACAAAAGTCATTGCTAGTCAGGTTTCACTTATACAACAATTTTTACTATTCTCTGGGTTAAATTTCATTTCATCATTCAATCAATTCATTCAATCAAACTTTTATTAAATACAACTTTAGCTCCTAAAACAACTTGACTCATCTGTCTTTCCTTCCAAACGCCCTCTGCTGGCGGGGGGACAGAAAAAGCTTACGGCACCTGGTATTCCCAGGCGGTCTCCCATCCAAGTACTAACCAGGCCCGACTCTGCTTAGCTTCCGAGATCGGACGAGATCGGGCGTGTTCAGAGTGGTATGGCCGTAAGCAACTATGCTGGTCAAAAAAACCCTATATAACGGTGGCATGGCACACAGATAGCTTGCCCTTGGGATCATTACAGTATATATCTATCTATCTATCTATCTATCTAAATGCATGCATGCATAGATAGATAGATAGATAGATAGATAGATAGATAGATAGATAGATAGATAGATAGATAGATACAAAAGTCATTGCTAGTCAGGTTTCACTTATACAACAATTTTTACTCTTCTCTGGGATCAATTTCATTTCATCATTCAATAAATTCATTCAATCAAACTTTTATTAAATACAACTTTAGCTCATAAAACAACTTGACTCATCTGTCTTTCCTTCCAAACGCCCTCTGCTGGCGGGGGGACAGAAAAAGAAAAAGCTTACGGCACCTGGTATTCCCAGGCGGTCTCCCATCCAAGTACTAACCAGGCCCGACTCTGCTTAGCTTCCGAGATCGGACGAGATCGGGCGTGTTCAGAGTGGTATGGCCGTAAGCAACTATGCTGGTCAAAAAAACCCTATATAAAGGTGGCATGGCATACAGATAGCTTGCCCTTGGGATCATTAAAGTATATGTCTATCTATCTATCTAGATGCATGCATGCATAGATAGATAGATAGATAGATAGATAGATAGATAGATAGATAGATAGATACAAAAGTCATTGCTAGTCAGGTTTCACTTATACAACAATTTTTACTATTCTCTGGGATAAATTTCATTTCATCATTCAATCAATTCATTCAATCAAACTTTTATTAAATACAACTTTAGCTCATAAAACAACTTGACTCATCTGTCTTTCCTTCCAAACGCCCTCTGCTGGCGGGGGGACAGAAAAAGAAAAAGCTTACGGCACCTGGTATTCCCAGGCGGTCTCCCATCCAAGTACTAACCAGGCCCGACTCTGCTTAGCTTCCGAGATCGGACGAGATCGGGCGTGTTCAGAGTGGTATGGCCGTAAGCAACTATGCTGGTCAAAAAAACCCTATATAAAGGTGGCATGGCACACAGATAGCTTGCCCTTGGGATCATTACAGTATATATCTATCTATCTATCTATCTATCTATCTAGATGCATGCATAGATAGATAGATAGATAGATAGATAGATAGATAGATAGATACAAAAGTCGTTGCTAGTCAGGCTTCACTTATACAACAATTTTTACTATTCTCTGGGATCAATTTCATTTCATCATTCAATCAATTCATTCAATCAAACTTTTATTAAATACAACTTTAGCTCATAAAACAACTTGACTCATCTGTCTTTCCTTCCAAACGCCCTCTGCTGGCGGGGGGACAGAAAAAGCTTACGGCACCTGGTATTCCCAGGCGGTCTCCCATCCAAGTACTAACCAGGCCCGACTCTGCTTAGCTTCCGAGATCGGACGAGATCGGGCGTGTTCAGAGTGGTATGGCCGTAAGCAACTATGCTGGTCAAAAAAACCCTATATAAAGGTGGCATGGCACACAAATAGCTTGCCCTTGGGATCATTACAGTATATATCTATCTATCTATCTATCTATCTAAATGCATGCATGCATAGATAGATAGATAGATAGATAGATAGATAGATAGATAGATAGATAGATAGATACAAAAGTCATTGCTAGTCAGGTTTCACTTATACAACAATTGTTACTCTTCTCTGGGATCAATTTCATTTCATCATTCAATAAATTCATTCAATCAAACTTTTATTAAATACAACTTTAGCTCATAAAACAACTTGACTCATCTGTCTTTCCTTCCAAACGCCCTCTGCTGGCGGGGGGACAGAAAAAAAAAAGCTTACGGCACCTGGTATTCCCAGGCGGTCTCCCATCCAAGTACTACCCAGGCCCGACTCTGCTTAGCTTCCGAGATCGGACGAGATCGGGCGTGTTCAGAGTGGTATGGCCGTAAGCAACTATGCTTGTCAAAAAAACCCTATATAAAGGTGGCATGGCATACAGATAGCTTGCCCTTGGGATCATTAAAGTATATACCTATCTATCTATCTAGATGCATGCATGCATAGATAGATAGATAGATAGATAGA
This sequence comes from Antennarius striatus, assembly GCF_040054535.1. Classification (NCBI taxonomy): domain Eukaryota; kingdom Metazoa; phylum Chordata; class Actinopteri; order Lophiiformes; family Antennariidae; genus Antennarius; species Antennarius striatus. Next base: position 2,493,928 of record NC_090781.1, on the reverse strand, counting down.
TAGATAGATAGATAGATAGATAGATAGATAGATAGATAGATACAAAAGCCATTGCTAGTCAGGTTTGACTTATACAACAATTTTTACTATTCTCTGGGATAAATTTCATTTCATCATTCAATCAATTCATTCAATCAAACTTTTATTAAATACAACTTTAGCTCCTAAAACAACTTGACTCATCTGTCTTTCCTTCCAAACGCCCTCTGCTGGCGGGGGGACAGAAAAAGCTTACGGCACCTGGTATTCCCAGGCGGTCTCCCATCCAAGTACTAACCAGGTCCGACTCTGCTTAGCTTCCGAGATCGGACGAGATCGGGCGTGTTCAGAGTGGTATGGCCGTAAGCAACTATGCTGGTCAAAAAAACCCTATATAACGGTGGCATGGCACACAGATAGCTTGCCCTTGGGATCATTACAGTATATATCTATCTATCTATCTATCTATCTAAATGCATGCATGCATAGATAGATAGATAGATAGATAGATAGATAGATAGATAGATAGATAGATAGATAGATAGATAGATAGATAGATAGATAGATACAAAAGTCATTGCTAGTCAGGTTTCACTTATACAACAATTTTTACTATTCTCTGGGATAAATTTCATTTCATCATTCAATCAATTCATTCAATCAAACTTTTATTAAATACAACTTTAGCTCCTAAAACAACTTGACTCATCTGTCTTTCCTTCCAAACGCCCTCTGCTGGCGGGGGGACAGAAAAAGCTTACGGCACCTGGTATTCCCAGGCGGTCTCCCATCCAAGTACTAACCAGGCCCGACTCTGCTTAGCTTCCGAGATCGGACGAGATCGGGCGTGTTCAGAGTGGTATGGCCGTAAGCAACTATGCTGGTCAAAAAAACCCTATATAAAGGTGGCATGGCACACAGATAGCTTGCCCTTGGGATCATTACAGTATATATCTATCTATCTATCTATCTATCTAAATGCATGCATGCATAGATAGATAGATAGATAGATAGATAGATAGATAGATAGATAGATAGATAGATAGATACAAAAGTCATTGCTAGTCAGGTTTCACTTATACAACAATTTTTACTCTTCTCTGGGATCAATTTCATTTCATCATTCAATGAATTCATTCAATCAAACTTTTATTAAATACAACTTTAGCTCATAAAACAACTTGACTCATCTGTCTTTCCTTCCAAACGCCCTCTGCTGGCGGGGGGACAGAAAAAGAAAAAGCTTACGGCACCTGGTGTTCCCAGGCGGTCTCCCATCCAAGTACTAACCAGGCCCGACTCTGCTTAGCTTCCGAGATCGGACGAGATCGGGCGTGTTCAGAGTGGTATGGCCGTAAGCAACTATGCTGGTCAAAAAAACCCTATATAACGGTGGCATGGCACACAGATAGCTTGCCCTTGGGATCATTACAGTATATATCTATCTAT
>NC_090781.1:2482500-2485000 GCF_040054535.1 Antennarius striatus | reverse complement strand
CTCTGCTTAGCTTCCGAGATCGGACGAGATCGGGCGTGTTCAGAGTGGTATGGCCGTAAGCAACTATGCTGGTCAAAAAAACCCTATATAAAGGTGGCATGGCACACAGATAGCTTGCCCTTGGGATCATTACAGTATATATCTATCTATCTATCTAGATGCATGCATGCATAGATAGATAGATAGATAGATAGATAGATAGATAGATAGATAGATAGATAGATAGATAGATAGATAGATAGATAGATACAAAAGTCATTGCTAGTCAGGTTTCACTTATACAACAATTTTTACTCTTCTCTGGGATCAATTTCATCATTCAATCAATTCATTCAATCAAACTTTTATTAAATACAACTTTAGCTCATAAAACAACTTGACTCATCTGTCTTTCCTTCCAAACGCCCTCTGCTGGCGGGGGGACAGAAAAAGAAAAAGCTTACGGCACCTGGTATTCCCAGGCGGTCTCCCATCCAAGTACTAACCAGGCCCGACTCTGCTTAGCTTCCGAGATCGGACGAGATCGGGCGTGTTCAGAGTGGTATGGCCGTAAGCAACTATGCTGGTCAAAAAAACCCTATATAAAGGTGGCATGGCACACAGATAGCTTTCCCTTGGGATCATTAAAGTATATATCTATCTATCTATCTATCTATCTAGATGCATGCATGCATAGATAGATAGATAGATAGATAGATAGATAGATAGATACAAAAGTCGTTGCTAGTCAGGCTTCACTTATACAACAATTTTTACTTTTCTCTGGGATCAATTTCATTTCATCATTCAATCAATTCATTCAATCAAACTTTTATTAAATACAACTTTAGCTCATAAAACAACTTGACTCATCTGTCTTTCCTTCCAAACGCCCTCTGCTGGCGGGGGGACAGAAAAAGAAAAAGCTTACGGCACCTGGTATTCCCAGGCGGTCTCCCATCCAAGTACTAACCAGGCCCGACTCTGCTTAGCTTCCGAGATCGGACGAGATCGGGCGTGTTCAGAGTGGTATGGCCGTAAGCAACTATGCTGGTCAAAAATACCCTATATAAAGGTGGCATGGCACACAGATAGCTTGCCCTTGGGATCATTAAAGTATATATCTATCTATCTATCTAGATGCATGCATGCATAGATAGATAGATAGATAGATAGATAGATAGATAGATAGATAGATAGATAGATAGATAGATAGATAGATAGATAGATAGATAGATACAAAAGTCGTTGCTAGTCAGGCTTCACTTATACAACAATTTTTACTATTCTCTGGGATCAGTTTTATTTCATCAATCAATTCATTCAATCAAACTTTTATTAAATACAACTTTAGCTCATAAAACAACTTGACTCATCTGTCTTTCCTTCCAAACGCCCTCTGCTGGCGGGGGGACACAAAAAGCTTACGGCACCTGGTATTCCCAGGCGGTCTCCCATCCAAGTACTAACCAGGCCCGACTCTGCTTAGCTTCCGAGATCGGACGAGATCGGGCGTGTTCAGAGTGGTATGGCCGTAAGCAACTATGCTGGTCAAAAAAACCCTATATAAAGGTGGCATGGCACACAGATAGCTTGCCCTTGGGATCATTACAGTATATATCTATCTATCTATCTAGATGCATGCATGCATAGATAGATAGATAGATAGATAGATAGATAGATAGATAGATAGATAGATAGATAGATAGATAGATAGATAGATAGATACAAAAGTCATTGCTAGTCAGGTTTCACTTATACAACAATTTTTACTCTTCTCTGGGATCAATTTCATCATTCAATCAATTCATTCAATCAAACTTTTATTAAATACAACTTTAGCTCATAAAACAACTTGACTCATCTGTCTTTCCTTCCAAACGCCCTCTGCTGGCGGGGGGACAGAAAAAGAAAAAGCTTACGGCACCTGGTATTCCCAGGCGGTCTCCCATCCAAGTACTAACCAGGCCCGACTCTGCTTAGCTTCCGAGATCGGACGAGATCGGGCGTGTTCAGAGTGGTATGGCCGTAAGCAACTATGCTGGTCAAAAAAACCCTATATAAAGGTGGCATGGCACACAGATAGCTTTCCCTTGGGATCATTAAAGTATATATCTATCTATCTATCTATCTATCTAGATGCATGCATGCATAGATAGATAGATAGATAGATAGATAGATAGATAGATACAAAAGTCGTTGCTAGTCAGGCTTCACTTATACAACAATTTTTACTTTTCTCTGGGATCAATTTCATTTCATCATTCAATCAATTCATTCAATCAAACTTTTATTAAATACAACTTTAGCTCATAAAACAACTTGACTCATCTGTCTTTCCTTCCAAACGCCCTCTGCTGGCGGGGGGACAGAAAAAGAAAAAGCTTACGGCACCTGGTATTCCCAGGCGGTCTCCCATCCAAGTACTAACCAGGCCCGACTCTGCTTAGCTTCCGAGATCGGACGAGATCGGGCGTGTTCAGAGTGGTATGGCCGTAAGCAACTATGCTGGTCAAAAATA
>NC_090781.1:2457500-2477500 GCF_040054535.1 Antennarius striatus | reverse complement strand
AAACGCCCTCTGCTGGCGGGGGGACAGAAAAAGAAAAAGCTTACGGCACCTGGTATTCCCAGGCGGTCTCCCATCCAAGTACTAACCAGGCCCGACTCTGCTTAGCTTCCGAGATCGGACGAGATCGGGCGTGTTCAGAGTGGTATGGCTGTAAGCAACTATGCTGGTCAAAAAAACCCTATATAAAGGTGGCATGGCATACAGATAGCTTGCCCTTGGGATCATTAAAGTATATATCTATCTATCTATCTAGATGCATGCATGCATAGATAGATAGATAGATAGATAGATAGATAGATAGATAGATAGATAGATAGATAGATAGATAGATAGATAGATAGATAGATACAAAAGTCGTTGCTAGTCAGGCTTCACTTATACAACAATTTTTACTATTCTCTGGGATCAGTTTTATTTCATCAATCAATTCATTCAATCAAACTTTTATTAAATACAACTTTAGCTCATAAAACAACTTGACTCATCTTTCCTTCCAAACGCCCTCTGCTGGCGGGGGGACACAAAAAGCTTACGGCACCTGGTATTCCCAGGCGGTCTCCCATCCAAGTACTAACCAGGCCCGACTCTGCTTAGCTTCCGAGATCGGACGAGATCGGGCGTGTTCAGAGTGGTATGGCCGTAAGCAACTATGCTGGTCAAAAAAACCCTATATAAAGGTGGCATGGCACACAGATAGCTTGCCCTTGGGATCATTACAGTATATATCTATTTATCTATCTATCTAAATGCATGCATGCATAGATAGATAGATAGATAGATAGATAGATAGATAGATAGATAGATAGATACAAAAGTCGTTGCTAGTCAGGCTTCACTTATACAACAATTTTTACTTTTCTCTGGGATCAATTTCATTTCATCATTCAATCAATTCATTCAATCAAACTTTTATTAAATACAACTTTAGCTCATAAAACAACTTGACTCATCTGTCTTTCCTTACAAACGCCCTCTGCTGGCGGGGGGACAGAAAAAGAAAAAGCTTACGGCACCTGGTATTCCCAGGCGGTCTCCCATCCAAGTACTAACCAGGCCCGACTCTGCTTAGCTTCCGAGATCGGACGAGATCGGGCGTGTTCAGAGTGGTATGGCCGTAAGCAACTATGCTGGTCAAAAATACCCTATATAAAGGTGGCATGGCACACAGATAGCTTGCCCTTGGGATCATTAAAGTATATATCTATCTATCTATCTAGATGCATGCATGCATAGATAGATAGATAGATAGATAGATAGATAGATAGATAGATAGATAGATAGATAGATAGATACAAAAGTCATTGCTAGTCAGGTTTCACTTATACAACAATTTTTACTCTTCTCTGGGATCCATTTCATCATTCAATCAATTCATTCAATCAAACTTTTATTAAATACAACTTTAGCTCATAAAACAACTTGACTCATCTGTCTTTCCTTCCAAACGCCCTCTGCTGGCGGGGGGACAGAAAAAGAAAAAGCTTACGGCACCTGGTATTCCCAGGCGGTCTCCCATCCAAGTACTAACCAGGCCCGACTCTGCTTAGCTTCCGAGATCGGACGAGATCGGGCGTGTTCAGAGTGGTATGGCCGTAAGCAACTATGCTGGTCAAAAAAACCCTATATAAAGGTGGCATGGCACACAGATAGCTTTCCCTTGGGATCATTAAAGTATATATCTATCTATCTATCTATCTATCTAGATGCATGCATGCATAGATAGATAGATAGATAGATATATAGATAGATAGATAGATAGATAGATAGATAGATACAAAAGTCGTTGCTAGTCAGGCTTCACTTATACAACAATTTTTACTTTTCTCTGGGATCAATTTCATTTCATCATTCAATCAATTCATTCAATCAAACTTTTATTAAATACAACTTTAGCTCATAAAACAACTTGACTCATCTGTCTTTCCTTACAAACGCCCTCTGCTGGCGGGGGGACAGAAAAAGAAAAAGCTTACGGCACCTGGTATTCCCAGGCGGTCTCCCATCCAAGTACTAACCAGGCCCGACTCTGCTTAGCTTCCGAGATCGGACGAGATCGGGCGTGTTCAGAGTGGTATGGCCGTAAGCAACTATGCTGGTCAAAAAAACCCTATATAAAGGTGGCATGGCACACAGATAGCTTGCCCTTGGCATCATTACAGTATATATCTATTTATCTATCTATCTAAATGCATGCATGCATAGATAGATAGATAGATAGATAGATAGATAGATAGATAGATAGATAGATAGATAGATAGATAGATAGATAGATAGATACAAAAGTCGTTGCTAGTCAGGCTTCACTTATACAACAATTTTTACTTTTCTCTGGGATCAATTTCATTTCATCATTCAATCAATTCATTCAATCAAACTTTTATTAAATACAACTTTAGCTCATAAAACAACTTGACTCATCTGTCTTTCCTTCCAAACGCCCTCTGCTGGCGGGGGGACAGAAAAAGAAAAAGCTTACGGCACCTGGTATTCCCAGGCGGTCTCCCATCCAAGTACTAACCAGGCCCGACTCTGCTTAGCTTCCGAGATCGGACGAGATCGGGCGTGTTCAGAGTGGTATGGCCGTAAGCAACTATGCTGGTCAAAAATACCCTATATAAAGGTGGCATGGCACACAGATAGCTTGCCCTTGGGATCATTAAAGTATATATCTATCTATCTATCTAGATGCATGCATGCATAGATAGATAGATAGATAGATAGATAGATAGATAGATAGATAGATAGATAGATAGATAGATAGATAGATAGATAGATAGATAGATACAAAAGTCATTGCTAGTCAGGTTTCACTTATACAACAATTTTTACTCTTCTCTGGGATCCATTTCATCATTCAATCAATTCATTCAATCAAACTTTTATTAAATACAACTTTAGCTCATAAAACAACTTGACTCATCTGTCTTTCCTTCCAAACGCCCTCTGCTGGCGGGGGGACAGAAAAAGAAAAAGCTTACGGCACCTGGTATTCCCAGGCGGTCTCCCATCCAAGTACTAACCAGGCCCGACTCTGCTTAGCTTCCGAGATCGGACGAGATCGGGCGTGTTCAGAGTGGTATGGCCGTAAGCAACTATGCTGGTCAAAAAAACCCTATATAAAGGTGGCATGGCACACAGATAGCTTTCCCTTGGGATCATTAAAGTATATATCTATCTATCTATCTATCTATCTAGATGCATGCATGCATAGATAGATAGATAGATAGATATATAGATAGATAGATAGATAGATAGATAGATAAAAAAGTCATTGCTAGTCAGGTTTCACTTATACAACAATTTTTACTCTTCTCTGGGATCCATTTCATCATTCAATCAATTCATTCAATCAAACTTTTATTAAATACAACTTTAGCTCATAAAACAACTTGACTCATCTGTCTTTCCTTACAAACGCCCTCTGCTGGCGGGGGGACAGAAAAAGAAAAAGCTTACGGCACCTGGTATTCCCAGGCGGTCTCCCATCCAAGTACTAACCAGGCCCGACTCTGCTTAGCTTCCGAGATCGGACGAGATCGGGCGTGTTCAGAGTGGTATGGCCGTAAGCAACTATGCTGGTCAAAAAAACCCTATATAAAGGTGGCATGGCATACAGATAGCTTGCCCTTGGGATCATTAAAGTATATATCTATCTATCTATCTAGATGCATGCATGCATAGATAGATAGATAGATAGATAGATAGATAGATAGATAGATAGATAGATAGATAGATAGATAGATAGATAGATAGATACAAAAGTCGTTGCTAGTCAGGCTTCACTTATACAACAATTTTTACTATTCTCTGGGATCAGTTTTATTTCATCAATCAATTCATTCAATCAAACTTTTATTAAATACAACTTTAGCTCATAAAACAACTTGACTCATCTGTCTTTCCTTACAAACGCCCTCTGCTGGCGGGGGGACACAAAAAGCTTACGGCACCTGGTATTCCCAGGCGGTCTCCCATCCAAGTACTAACCAGGCCCGACTCTGCTTAGCTTCCGAGATCGGACGAGATCGGGCGTGTTCAGAGTGGTATGGCCGTAAGCAACTATGCTGGTCAAAAAAACCCTATATAAAGGTGGCATGGCACACAGATAGCTTGCCCTTGGGATCATTACAGTATATATCTATCTATCTATCTATCTAAATGCATGCATGCATAGATAGATAGATAGATAGATAGATAGATAGATAGATAGATAGATAGATACAAAAGTCGTTGCTAGTCAGGCTTCACTTATACAACAATTTTTACTTTTCTCTGGGATCAATTTCATTTCATCATTCAATCAATTCATTCAATCAAACTTTTATTAAATACAACTTTAGCTCATAAAACAACTTGACTCATCTGTCTTTCCTTACAAACGCCCTCTGCTGGCGGGGGGACAGAAAAAGAAAAAGCTTACGGCACCTGGTATTCCCAGGCGGTCTCCCATCCAAGTACTAACCAGGCCCGACTCTGCTTAGCTTCCGAGATCGGACGAGATCGGGCGTGTTCAGAGTGGTATGGCCGTAAGCAACTATGCTGGTCAAAAATACCCTATATAAAGGTGGCATGGCACACAGATAGCTTGCCCTTGGGATCATTAAAGTATATATCTATCTATCTATCTAGATGCATGCATGCATAGATAGATAGATAGATAGATAGATAGATAGATAGATAGATAGATAGATAGATAGATAGATAGATAGATAGATAGATAGATAGATAGATAGATACAAAAGTCATTGCTAGTCAGGTTTCACTTATACAACAATTTTTACTCTTCTCTGGGATCCATTTCATCATTCAATCAATTCATTCAATCAAACTTTTATTAAATACAACTTTAGCTCATAAAACAACTTGACTCATCTGTCTTTCCTTCCAAACGCCCTCTGCTGGCGGGGGGACAGAAAAAGAAAAAGCTTACGGCACCTGGTATTCCCAGGCGGTCTCCCATCCAAGTACTAACCAGGCCCGACTCTGCTTAGCTTCCGAGATCGGACGAGATCGGGCGTGTTCAGAGTGGTATGGCCGTAAGCAACTATACTGGTCAAAAAAACCCTATATAAAGGTGGCATGGCATACAGATAGCTTGCCCTTGGGATCATTAAAGTATATATCTATCTATCTATCTAGATGCATGCATGCATAGATAGATAGATAGATAGATAGATAGATAGATAGATAGATAGATAGATAGATACAAAAGTCGTTGCTAGTCAGGCTTCACTTATACAACAATTTTTACTATTCTCTGGGATCAGTTTTATTTCATCAATCAATTCATTCAATCAAACTTTTATTAAATACAACTTTAGCTCATAAAACAACTTGACTCATCTTTCCTTCCAAACGCCCTCTGCTGGCGGGGGGACACAAAAAGCTTACGGCACCTGGTATTCCCAGGCGGTCTCCCATCCAAGTACTAACCAGGCCCGACTCTGCTTAGCTTCCGAGATCGGACGAGATCGGGCGTGTTCAGAGTGGTATGGCCGTAAGCAACTATGCTGGTCAAAAAAACCCTATATAAAGGTGGCATGGCACACAGATAGCTTTCCCTTGGGATCATTAAAGTATATATCTATCTATCTATCTATCTATCTAGATGCATGCATGCATAGATAGATAGATAGATAGATAGATATATAGATAGATAGATAGATAGATAGATAGATAGATAAAAAAGTCATTGCTAGTCAGGTTTCACTTATACAACAATTTTTACTCTTCTCTGGGATCCATTTCATCATTCAATCAATTCATTCAATCAAACTTTTATTAAATACAACTTTAGCTCATAAAACAACTTGACTCATCTGTCTTTCCTTACAAACGCCCTCTGCTGGCGGGGGGACAGAAAAAGAAAAAGCTTACGGCACCTGGTATTCCCAGGCGGTCTCCCATCCAAGTACTAACCAGGCCCGACTCTGCTTAGCTTCCGAGATCGGACGAGATCGGGCGTGTTCAGAGTGGTATGGCCGTAAGCAACTATGCTGGTCAAAAATACCCTATATAAAGGTGGCATGGCACACAGATAGCTTGCCCTTGGGATCATTAAAGTATATATCTATCTATCTATCTATCTATCTAGATGCATGCATGCATAGATAGATAGATAGATAGATATATAGATAGATAGATAGATACAAAAGTCGTTGCTAGTCAGGCTTCACTTATACAACAATTTTTACTTTTCTCTGGGATCAATTTCATTTCATCATTCAATCAATTCATTCAATCAAACTTTTATTAAATACAACTTTAGCTCATAAAACAACTTGACTCATCTGTCTTTCCTTCCAAACGCCCTCTGCTGGCGGGGGGACAGAAAAAGAAAAAGCTTACGGCACCTGGTATTCCCAGGCGGTCTCCCATCCAAGTACTAACCAGGCCCGACTCTGCTTAGCTTCCGAGATCGGACGAGATCGGGCGTGTTCAGAGTGGTATGGCCGTAAGCAACTATGCTGGTCAAAAATACCCTATATAAAGGTGGCATGGCACACAGATAGCTTGCCCTTGGGATCATTAAAGTATATATCTATCTATCTATCTAGATGCATGCATGCATAGATAGATAGATAGATAGATAGATAGATAGATAGATAGATAGATAGATAGATAGATAGATAGATAGATAGATAGATAGATAGATAGATAGATAGATACAAAAGTCATTGCTAGTCAGGTTTCACTTATACAACAATTTTTACTCTTCTCTGGGATCCATTTCATCATTCAATCAATTCATTCAATCAAACTTTTATTAAATACAACTTTAGCTCATAAAACAACTTGACTCATCTGTCTTTCCTTCCAAACGCCCTCTGCTGGCGGGGGGACAGAAAAAGAAAAAGCTTACGGCACCTGGTATTCCCAGGCGGTCTCCCATCCAAGTACTAACCAGGCCCGACTCTGCTTAGCTTCCGAGATCGGACGAGATCGGGCGTGTTCAGAGTGGTATGGCCGTAAGCAACTATACTGGTCAAAAAAACCCTATATAAAGGTGGCATGGCATACAGATAGCTTGCCCTTGGGATCATTAAAGTATATATCTATCTATCTATCTAGATGCATGCATGCATAGATAGATAGATAGATAGATAGATAGATAGATAGATAGATAGATAGATAGATACAAAAGTCGTTGCTAGTCAGGCTTCACTTATACAACAATTTTTACTATTCTCTGGGATCAGTTTTATTTCATCAATCAATTCATTCAATCAAACTTTTATTAAATACAACTTTAGCTCATAAAACAACTTGACTCATCTTTCCTTCCAAACGCCCTCTGCTGGCGGGGGGACACAAAAAGCTTACGGCACCTGGTATTCCCAGGCGGTCTCCCATCCAAGTACTAACCAGGCCCGACTCTGCTTAGCTTCCGAGATCGGACGAGATCGGGCGTGTTCAGAGTGGTATGGCCGTAAGCAACTATGCTGGTCAAAAAAACCCTATATAAAGGTGGCATGGCACACAGATAGCTTTCCCTTGGGATCATTAAAGTATATATCTATCTATCTATCTATCTATCTAGATGCATGCATGCATAGATAGATAGATAGATAGATAGATATATAGATAGATAGATAGATAGATAGATAGATAGATAGATAAAAAAGTCATTGCTAGTCAGGTTTCACTTATACAACAATTTTTACTCTTCTCTGGGATCCATTTCATCATTCAATCAATTCATTCAATCAAACTTTTATTAAATACAACTTTAGCTCATAAAACAACTTGACTCATCTGTCTTTCCTTACAAACGCCCTCTGCTGGCGGGGGGACAGAAAAAGAAAAAGCTTACGGCACCTGGTATTCCCAGGCGGTCTCCCATCCAAGTACTAACCAGGCCCGACTCTGCTTAGCTTCCGAGATCGGACGAGATCGGGCGTGTTCAGAGTGGTATGGCCGTAAGCAACTATGCTGGTCAAAAATACCCTATATAAAGGTGGCATGGCACACAGATAGCTTGCCCTTGGGATCATTAAAGTATATATCTATCTATCTATCTATCTATCTAGATGCATGCATGCATAGATAGATAGATAGATAGATATATAGATAGATAGATAGATACAAAAGTCGTTGCTAGTCAGGCTTCACTTATACAACAATTTTTACTTTTCTCTGGGATCAATTTCATTTCATCATTCAATCAATTCATTCAATCAAACTTTTATTAAATACAACTTTAGCTCATAAAACAACTTGACTCATCTGTCTTTCCTTCCAAACGCCCTCTGCTGGCGGGGGGACAGAAAAAGAAAAAGCTTACGGCACCTGGTATTCCCAGGCGGTCTCCCATCCAAGTACTAACCAGGCCCGACTCTGCTTAGCTTCCGAGATCGGACGAGATCGGGCGTGTTCAGAGTGGTATGGCCGTAAGCAACTATGCTGGTCAAAAAAACCCTATATAAAGGTGGCATGGCATACAGATAGCTTGCCCTTGGGATCATTAAAGTATATATCTATCTATCTATCTAGATGCATGCATGCATAGATAGATAGATAGATAGATAGATAGATAGATAGATAGATAGATAGATAGATAGATAGATAGATAGATAGATAGATAGATAGATAGATAGATAGATAGATAGATAGATAGATAGATAGATACAAAAGTCGTTGCTAGTCAGGCTTCACTTATACAACAATTTTTACTATTCTCTGGGATCAGTTTTATTTCATCAATCAATTCATTCAATCAAACTTTTATTAAATACAACTTTAGCTCATAAAACAACTTGACTCATCTGTCTTTCCTTACAAACGCCCCCTGCTGGCGGGGGGACAGAAAAAGCTTACTGCACCTGGTATTCCCAGGCGGTCTCCCATCCAAGTACTAACCAGGCCGGACTCTGCTTAGCTTCCGAGATCGGACGAGATCGGGCGTGTTCAGAGTGGTATGGCCGTAAGCAACTATGCTGGTCAAAAAAACCCTATATAAAGGTGGCATGGCACACAGCTAGCTTGCCCTTGGGATCATTACAGTATATATCTATCTATCTATCTATCTAAATGCATGCATGCATAGATAGATAGATAGATAGATAGATAGATAGATAGATAGATAGATAGATAGATAGATAGATAGATAGATAGATAGATAGATAGATATATAGATAGATAGATAGATAGATAGATAGATAAAAAAGTCATTGCTAGTCAGGTTTCACTTATACAACAATTTTTACTCTTCTCTGGGATCCATTTCATCATTCAATCAATTCATTCAATCAAACTTTTATTAAATACAACTTTAGCTCATAAAACAACTTGACTCATCTGTCTTTCCTTACAAACGCCCTCTGCTGGCGGGGGGACAGAAAAAGAAAAAGCTTACGGCACCTGGTATTCCCAGGCGGTCTCCCATCCAAGTACTAACCAGGCCCGACTCTGCTTAGCTTCCGAGATCGGACGAGATCGGGCGTGTTCAGAGTGGTATGGCCGTAAGCAACTATGCTGGTCAAAAAAACCCTATATAAAGGTGGCATGGCATACAGATAGCTTGCCCTTGGGATCATTAAAGTATATATCTATCTATCTATCTAGATGCATGCATGCATAGATAGATAGATAGATAGATAGATAGATAGATAGATAGATAGATAGATAGATAGATAGATAGATACAAAAGTCGTTGCTAGTCAGGCTTCACTTATACAACAATTTTTACTATTCTCTGGGATCAGTTTTATTTCATCAATCAATTCATTCAATCAAACTTTTATTAAATACAACTTTAGCTCATAAAACAACTTGACTCATCTGTCTTTCCTTACAAACGCCCTCTGCTGGCGGGGGGACACAAAAAGCTTACGGCACCTGGTATTCCCAGGCGGTCTCCCATCCAAGTACTAACCAGGCCCGACTCTGCTTAGCTTCCGAGATCGGACGAGATCGGGCGTGTTCAGAGTGGTATGGCCGTAAGCAACTATGCTGGTCAAAAAAACCCTATATAAAGGTGGCATGGCACACAGATAGCTTGCCCTTGGGATCATTACAGTATATATCTATCTATCTATCTATCTAAATGCATGCATGCATAGATAGATAGATAGATAGATAGATAGATAGATAGATACAAAAGTCGTTGCTAGTCAGGCTTCACTTATACAACAATTTTTACTTTTCTCTGGGATCAATTTCATTTCATCATTCAATCAATTCATTCAATCAAACTTTTATTAAATACAACTTTAGCTCATAAAACAACTTGACTCATCTGTCTTTCCTTACAAACGCCCTCTGCTGGCGGGGGGACAGAAAAAGAAAAAGCTTACGGCACCTGGTATTCCCAGGCGGTCTCCCATCCAAGTACTAACCAGGCCCGACTCTGCTTAGCTTCCGAGATCGGACGAGATCGGGCGTGTTCAGAGTGGTATGGCCGTAAGCAACTATGCTGGTCAAAAATACCCTATATAAAGGTGGCATGGCACACAGATAGCTTGCCCTTGGGATCATTAAAGTATATATCTATCTATCTATCTAGATGCATGCATGCATAGATAGATAGATAGATAGATAGATAGATAGATAGATAGATACAAAAGTCATTGCTAGTCAGGTTTCACTTATACAACAATTTTTTCTCTTCTCTGGGATCCATTTCATCATTCAATCAATTCATTCAATCAAACTTTTATTAAATACAACTTTAGCTCATAAAACAACTTGACTCATCTGTCTTTTCTTACAAACGCCCCCTGCTGGCGGGGGGACAGAAAAAGCTTACGGCACCTGGTATTCCCAGGCGGTCTCCCATCCAAGTACTAACCAGGCCGGACTCTGCTTAGCTTCCGAGATCGGACGAGATCGGGCGTGTTCAGAGTGGTATGGCCGTAAGCAACTATGCTGGTCAAAAAAACCCTATATAAAGGTGGCATGGCACACAGCTAGCTTGCCCTTGGGATCATTACAGTATATATCTATCTATCTATCTATCTAAATGCATGCATGCATAGATAGATAGATAGATAGATAGATAGATAGATAGATAGATAGATAGATACAAAAGTCATTGCTAGTCAGGTTTCAATTATACAACAATTGTTACTCTTCTCTGGGATCAATTTAATTTCATCATTCAATAAATTCATTCAATCAAACTTTTATTAAATACAACTTTAGCTCATAAAACAACTTGACTCATCTGTCTTTCCTTCCAAACGCCCTCTGCTGGCGGGGGGACAGAAAAAGAAAAAGCTTACGGCACCTGGTATTCCCAGGCGGTCTCCCATCCAAGTACTAACCAGGCCCGACTCTGCTTAGCTTCCGAGATCGGACGAGATCGGGCGTGTTCAGAGTGGTATGCCCGTAAGCAACTATGCCGGTCAAAAAAACCCTATATAAAGGTGGCATGGCATACAGATAGCCTACCCTTTGGATCATTAAAGTATATATCTATCTATCTATCTATCTATCTAGATGCATGCATGCATGCATAGATAGATAGATAGATAGATAGATAGATAGATAGATAGATAGATAGATAGATAGATAGATAGATAGATAGATAGATAGATAGATAGATAGATAGATAGATAGATAGATAGATAGATAGATAGATACAAAAGTCGTTGCTAGTCAGGCTTCACTTATACAACAATTTTTACTATTCTCTGGGATCAATTTCATTTCATCATTCAATCAATTCATTCAATCAAACTTTTATTAAATACAACTTTAGCTCATAAAACAACTTGACTCATCTGTCTTTCCTTCCAAACGCCCTCTGCTGGCGGGGGGACACAAAAAGCTTACGGCACCTGGTATTCCCAGGCGGTCTCCCATCCAAGTACTAACCAGGCCCGACTCTGCTTAGCTTCCGAGATCGGACGAGATCGGGCGTGTTCAGAGTGGTATGGCCATAAGCAACTATGCTGGTCAACAAAACCCTATATAAAGGTGGCATGGCACACAGATAGCTTGCCCTTGGGATCATTACAGTGTATATCTATCTATCTATCTATCTAAATGTATGCATGCATAGATAGATAGATAGATAGATAGATAGATAGATAGATAGATAGATAGATAGATAGATAGATAGATAGATACAAAAGTCATTGCTAGTCAGGTTTCACTTATACAACAATTGTTACTCTTCTCTGGGATCAATTTCATTTCATCATTCAATAAATTCATTCAATCAAACTTTTATTAAATACAACTTTAGCTCATAAAACAACTTGACTCATCTGTCTTTCCTTCCAAACGCCCTCTGCTGGCGGGGGGACACAAAAAGAAAAAGCTTACGGCACCTGGTATTCCCAGGCGGTCTCCCATCCAAGTACTAACCAGGCCCGACTCTGCTTAGCTTCCGAGATCGGACGAGATCGGGCGTGTTCAGAGTGGTATGGCCGTAAGCAACTATGCTGGTCAAAAAAAACCTATATAAAGGTGGCATGGCATACAGATAGCTTGCCCTTGGGATCATTAAAGTATATATCTATCTATCTATCTAGATGCATGCATGCATAGATAGATAGATAGATAGATAGATAGATAGATAGATAGATAGATAGATAGATAGATAGATAGATACAAAAGTCGTTGCTAGTCAGGCTTCACTTATACAACAATTTTTACTATTCTCTGGGATCAGTTTTATTTCATCAATCAATTCATTCAATCAAACTTTTATTAAATACAACTTTAGCTCATAAAACAACTTGACTCATCTGTCTTTCCTTCCAAACGCCCTCTGCTGGCGGGGGGACACAAAAAGCTTACGGCACCTGGTATTCCCAGGCGGTCTCCCATCCAAGTACTAACCAGGCCCGACTCTGCTTAGCTTCCGAGATCGGACGAGATCGGGCGTGTTCAGAGTGGTATGGCCGTAAGCAACTATGCTGGTCAACAAAACCCTATATAAAGGTGGCATGGCACACAGATAGCTTGCCCTTGGGATCATTACAGTGTATATCTATCTATCTATCTATCTAAATGTATGCATGCATAGATAGATAGATAGATAGATAGATAGATAGATAGATACAAAAGTCATTGCTAGTCAGGTTTCACTTATACAACAATTGTTACTCTTCTCTGGGATCAATTTCATTTCATCATTCAATAAATTCATTCAATCAAACTTTTATTAAATACAACTTTAGCTCATAAAACAACTTGACTCATCTGTCTTTCCTTCCAAACGCCCTCTGCTGGCGGGGGGACACAAAAAGAAAAAGCTTACGGCACCTGGTATTCCCAGGCGGTCTCCCATCCAAGTACTAACCAGGCCCGACTCTGCTTAGCTTCCGAGATCGGACGAGATCGGGCGTGTTCAGAGTGGTATGCCCGTAAGCAACTATGCTGGTCAAAAAAACCCTATATAAAGGTGGCATGGCATACAGATAGCTTGCCCTTTGGATCATTAAAGTATATATCTATCTATCTATCTATCTATCTAGATGCATGCATGCATGCATAGATAGATAGATAGATAGATAGATAGATAGATAGATAGATAGATAGATACAAAAGTCGTTGCTAGTCAGGCTTCACTTATACAACAATTTTTACTATTCTCTGGGATCAATTTCATTTCATCATTCAATCAATTCATTCAATCAAACTTTTATTAAATACAACTTTAGCTCATAAAACAACTTGACTCATCTGTCTTTCCTTACAAACGCCCTCTGCTGGCGGGGGGACACAAAAAGCTTACGGCACCTGGTATTCCCAGGCGGTCTCCCATCCAAGTACTAACCAGGCCCGACTCTGCTTAGCTTCCGAGATCGGACGAGATCGGGCGTGTTCAGAGTGGTATGGCCGTAAGCAACTATGCTGGTCAACAAAACCCTATATAAAGGTGGCATGGCACACAGATAGCTTGCCCTTGGGATCATTACAGTGTATATCTATCTATCTATCTATCTAAATGTATGCATGCATGGATAGATAGATAGATAGATAGATAGATAGATAGATAGATAGATAGATAGATAGATAGATACAAAAGTCATTGCTAGTCAGGTTTCACTTATACAACAATTGTTACTCTTCTCTGGGATCAATTTCATTTCATCATTCAATAAATTCATTCAATCAAACTTTTATTAAATACAACTTTAGCTCATAAAACAACTTGACTCATCTGTCTTTCCTTCCAAACGCCCTCTGCTGGCGGGGGGACAGAAAAAGAAAAAGCTTACGGCACCTGGTATTCCCAGGCGGTCTCCCATCCAAGTACTAACCAGGCCCGACTCTGCTTAGCTTCCGAGATCGGACGAGATCGGGCGTGTTCAGAGTGGTATGGCCGTAAGCAACTATGCTGGTCAAAAAAACCCTATATAAAGGTGGCATGGCATACAGATAGCTTGCCCTTGGGATCATTAAAGTATATATCTATCTATCTATCTAGATGCATGCATGCATAGATAGATAGATAGATAGATAGATAGATAGATAGATAGATAGATAGATAGATAGATAGATAGATAGATAGATAGATAGATACAAAAGTCGTTGCTAGTCAGGCTTCACTTATACAACAATTTTTACTATTCTCTGGGATCAGTTTTATTTCATCAATCAATTCATTCAATCAAACTTTTATTAAATACAACTTTAGCTCATAAAACAACTTGACTCATCTGTCTTTCCTTACAAACGCCCTCTGCTGGCGGGGGGACACAAAAAGCTTACGGCACCTGGTATTCCCAGGCGGTCTCCCATCCAAGTACTAACCAGGCCCGACTCTGCTTAGCTTCCGAGATCGGACGAGATCGGGCGTGTTCAGAGTGGTATGGCCGTAAGCAACTATGCTGGTCAAAAAAACCCTATATAAAGGTGGCATGGCACACAGATAGCTTGCCCTTGGGATCATTACAGTATATATCTATCTATCTATCTATCTAAATGCATGCATGCATAGATAGATAGATAGATAGATAGATAGATAGATAGATAGATACAAAAGTCGTTGCTAGTCAGGCTTCACTTATACAACAATTTTTACTTTTCTCTGGGATCAATTTCATTTCATCATTCAATCAATTCATTCAATCAAACTTTTATTAAATACAACTTTAGCTCATAAAACAACTTGACTCATCTGTCTTTCCTTACAAACGCCCTCTGCTGGCGGGGGGACAGAAAAAGAAAAAGCTTACGGCACCTGGTATTCCCAGGCGGTCTCCCATCCAAGTACTAACCAGGCCCGACTCTGCTTAGCTTCCGAGATCGGACGAGATCGGGCGTGTTCAGAGTGGTATGGCCGTAAGCAACTATGCTGGTCAAAAATACCCTATATAAAGGTGGCATGGCACACAGATAGCTTGCCCTTGGGATCATTAAAGTATATATCTATCTATCTATCTAGATGCATGCATGCATAGATAGATAGATAGATAGATAGATAGATAGATAGATACAAAAGTCATTGCTAGTCAGGTTTCACTTATACAACAATTTTTTCTCTTCTCTGGGATCCATTTCATCATTCAATCAATT
Source organism: Antennarius striatus (assembly GCF_040054535.1). Lineage (NCBI taxonomy): Eukaryota > Metazoa > Chordata > Actinopteri > Lophiiformes > Antennariidae > Antennarius > Antennarius striatus. The sequence continues at coordinate 2,462,026 of NC_090781.1, read as the reverse complement.
CATTCAATCAAACTTTTATTAAATACAACTTTAGCTCATAAAACAACTTGACTCATCTGTCTTTTCTTACAAACGCCCCCTGCTGGCGGGGGGACAGAAAAAGCTTACGGCACCTGGTATTCCCAGGCGGTCTCCCATCCAAGTACTAACCAGGCCGGACTCTGCTTAGCTTCCGAGATCGGACGAGATCGGGCGTGTTCAGAGTGGTATGGCCGTAAGCAACTATGCTGGTCAAAAAAACCCTATATAAAGGTGGCATGGCACACAGCTAGCTTGCCCTTGGGATCATTACAGTATATATCTATCTATCTATCTATCTAAATGCATGCATGCATAGATAGATAGATAGATAGATAGATAGATAGATAGATAGATAGATAGATAGATAGATACAAAAGTCATTGCTAGTCAGGTTTCAATTATACAACAATTGTTACTCTTCTCTGGGATCAATTTAATTTCATCATTCAATAAATTCATTCAATCAAACTTTTATTAAATACAACTTTAGCTCATAAAACAACTTGACTCGTCTGTCTTTCCTTCCAAACGCCCTCTGCTGGCGGGGGGACAGAAAAAGAAAAAGCTTACGGCACCTGGTATTCCCAGGCGGTCTCCCATCCAAGTACTAACCAGGCCCGACTCTGCTTAGCTTTCGAGATCGGACGAGATCGGGCGTGTTCAGAGTGGTATGCCCGTAAGCAACTATGCTGGTCAAAAAAACCCTATATAAAGGTGGCATGGCATACAGATAGCCTACCCTTTGGATCATTAAAGTATATATCTATCTATCTATCTATCTATCTAGATGCATGCATGCATGCATAGATAGATAGATAGATAGATAGATAGATAGATAGATAGATAGATAGATAGATACAAAAGTCGTTGCTAGTCAGGCTTCACTTATACAACAATTTTTACTATTCTCTGGGATCAATTTCATTTCATCATTCAATCAATTCATTCAATCAAACTTTTATTAAATACAACTTTAGCTCATAAAACAACTTGACTCATCTGTCTTTCCTTCCAAACGCCCTCTGCTGGCGGGGGGACACAAAAAGCTTACGGCACCTGGTATTCCCAGGCGGTCTCCCATCCAAGTACTAACCAGGCCCGACTCTGCTTAGCTTCCGAGATCGGACGAGATCGGGCGTGTTCAGAGTGGTATGGCCGTAAGCAACTATGCTGGTCAACAAAACCCTATATAAAGGTGGCATGGCACACAGATAGCTTGCCCTTGGGATCATTACAGTGTATATCTATCTATCTATCTATCTAAATGTATGCATGCATAGATAGATAGATAGATAGATAGATAGATAGATAGATAGATAGATAGATAGATAGATAGATAGATACAAAAGTCATTGCTAGTCAGGTTTCACTTATACAACAATTGTTACTCTTCTCTGGGATCAATTTCATTTCATCATTCAATAAATTCATTCAATCAAACTTTTATTAAATACAACTTTAGCTCATAAAACAACTTGACTCATCTGTCTTTCCTTCCAAACGCCCTCTGCTGGCGGGGGGACACAAAAAGAAAAAGCTTACGGCACCTGGTATTCCCAGGCGGTCTCCCATCCAAGTACTAACCAGGCCCGACTCTGCTTAGCTTCCGAGATCGGACGAGATCGGGCGTGTTCAGAGTGGTATGGCCGTAAGCAACTATGCTGGTCAAAAAAACCCTATATAAAGGTGGCATGGCATACAGATAGCTTGCCCTTGGGATCATTAAAGTATATATCTATCTATCTATCTAGATGCATGCATGCATAGATAGATAGATAGATAGATAGATAGATAGATAGATAGATAGATAGATAGATAGATAGATACAAAAGTCGTTGCTAGTCAGGCTTCACTTATACAACAATTTTTACTATTCTCTGGGATCAGTTTTATTTCATCAATCAATTCATTCAATCAAACTTTTATTAAATACAACTTTAGCTCATAAAACAACTTGACTCATCTGTCTTTCCTTACAAACGCCCTCTGCTGGCGGGGGGACACAAAAAGCTTACGGCACCTGGTATTCCCAGGCGGTCTCCCATCCAAGTACTAACCAGGCCCGACTCTGCTTAGCTTCCGAGATCGGACGAGATCGGGCGTGTTCAGAGTGGTATGGCCGTAAGCAACTATGCTGGTCAAAAAAACCCTATATAAAGGTGGCATGGCACACAGATAGCTTGCCCTTGGGATCATTACAGTGTATATCTATCTATCTATCTATCTAAATGTATGCATGCATAGATAGATAGATAGATAGATAGATAGATAGATAGATAGATAGATAGATAGATAGATAGATAGATAGATACAAAAGTCGTTGCTAGTCAGGCTTCACTTATACAACAATTTTTACTATTCTCTGGGATCAATTTCATTTCATCATTCAATCAATTCATTCAATCAAACTTTTATTAAATACAACTTTAGCTCATAAAACAACTTGACTCATCTGTCTTTCCTTCCAAACGCCCTCTGCTGGCGGGGGGACACAAAAAGCTTACGGCACCTGGTATTCCCAGGCGGTCTCCCATCCAAGTACTAACCAGGCCCGACTCTGCTTAGCTTCCGAGATCGGACGAGATCGGGCGTGTTCAGAGTGGTATGGCCGTAAGCAACTATGCTGGTCAACAAAACCCTATATAAAGGTGGCATGGCACACAGATAGCTTGCCCTTGGGATCATTACAGTGTATATCTATCTATCTATCTATCTAAATGTATGCATGCATAGATAGATAGATAGATAGATAGATAGATAGATAGATAGATAGATAGATAGATAGATACAAAAGTCATTGCTAGTCAGGTTTCACTTATACAACAATTGTTACTCTTCTCTGGGATCAATTTCATTTCATCATTCAATAAATTCATTCAATCAAACTTTTATTAAATACAACTTTAGCTCATAAAACAACTTGACTCATCTGTCTTTCCTTCCAAACGCCCTCTGCTGGCGGGGGGACACAAAAAGAAAAAGCTTACGGCACCTGGTATTCCCAGGCGGTCTCCCATCCAAGTACTAACCAGGCCCGACTCTGCTTAGCTTCCGAGATCGGACGAGATCGGGCGTGTTCAGAGTGGTATGCCCGTAAGCAACTATGCTGGTCAAAAAAACCCTATATAAAGGTGGCATGGCATACAGATAGCTTGCCCTTTGGATCATTAAAGTATATATCTATCTATCTATCTATCTATCTAGATGCATGCATGCATGCATAGATAGATAGATAGATAGATAGATAGATAGATAGATAGATAGATAGATAGATAGATAGATACAAAAGTCGTTGCTAGTCAGGCTTCACTTATACAACAATTTTTACTATTCTCTGGGATCAATTTCATTTCATCATTCAATCAATTCATTCAATCAAACTTTTATTAAATACAACTTTAGCTCATAAAACAACTTGACTCATCTGTCTTTCCTTCCAAACGCCCTCTGCTGGCGGGGGGACACAAAAAGCTTACGGCACCTGGTATTCCCAGGCGGTCTCCCATCCAAGTACTAACCAGGCCCGACTCTGCTTAGCTTCCGAGATCGGACGAGATCGGGCGTGTTCAGAGTGGTATGGCCGTAAGCAACTATGCTGGTCAACAAAACCCTATATAAAGGTGGCATGGCACACAGATAGCTTGCCCTTGGGATCATTACAGTGTATATCTATCTATCTATCTATCTAAATGTATGCATGCATAGATAGATAGATAGATAGATAGATAGATAGATAGATAGATAGATAGATAGATAGATACAAAAGTCATTGCTAGTCAGGTTTCACTTATACAACAATTGTTACTCTTCTCTGGGATCAATTTCATTTCATCATTCAATAAATTCATTCAATCAAACTTTTATTAAATACAACTTTAGCTCATAAAACAACTTGACTCATCTGTCTTTCCTTCCAAACGCCCTCTGCTGGCGGGGGGACAGAAAAAGAAAAAGCTTACGGCACCTGGTATTCCCAGGCGGTCTCCCATCCAAGTACTAACCAGGCCCGACTCTGCTTAGCTTCCCAGATCGGACGAGATCGGGCGTGTTCAGAGTGGTATGGCCGTAAGCAACTATGCTGGTCAAAAAAAACCTATATAAAGGTGGCATGGCATACAGATAGCTTGCCCTTGGGATCATTAAAGTATATATCTATCTATCTATCTAGATGCATGCATGCATAGATAGATAGATAGATAGATAGATAGATAGATAGATAGATAGATAGATAGATAGATAGATAGATAGATACAAAAGTCGTTGCTAGTCAGGCTTCACTTATACAACAATTTTTACTATTCTCTGGGATCAGTTTTATTTCATCAATCAATTCATTCAATCAAACTTTTATTAAATACAACTTTAGCTCATAAAACAACTTGACTCATCTGTCTTTCCTTCCAAACGCCCTCTGCTGGCGGGGGGACACAAAAAGCTTACGGCACCTGGTATTCCCAGGCGGTCTCCCATCCAAGTACTAACCAGGCCCGACTCTGCTTAGCTTC